>NC_142573.1:6835000-7135000 GCF_041283825.1 Pyrus communis | reverse complement strand
TAAAAAAAACCTAAAATATCATAAATAAGAAAAAGAAAAAAATATCATGAACCCCCACAAGCTTTCCTGGGGAAGGAAGTTCAGAAATTAAACTTATCAGGAAAAGGGTGAATTCGGACTTGACAAAGCAAAGCCTCGAGGCTCGCAATAAAGCGCATGTTGTGGAAGGTGTGATCAAGCTTCACCAGAGAGTAGAGCAAGTTAGTCTTTGAGACTATTATAATGTTGAGATAGATGAGGAGAGACGCTCATAGTCCAGATTACATTAGGGGACTCACGGATCCGTCACTCGTTGAACTCCGATCGTGTTTGGTGTTTTGGAACAATTTGGATACCTACCATATACTGAATTTGGAGGAATTTGATGTTAGGGAAAGCCAGTGCAACGCCAAACTATGAGTGAAGCTCTTCTAATTTAATCACACTCTCACTTGTGTGGTCTGAATTCAAATTGGAAACGATAGAAATTGGGTATTGAAGCGGTTTTCGAGACGTGGTGGTGCTGCGATGGTTGTTGATAGAGGAGGGGCGCTTGGTGTTGGGGATTTGGGGAGTCGATAGTGACGGTTCTGCAAATTTTCTGGGGAGAGGGCTGCTGCTGGTGATATTTGGAGTTCTTGGGTATTTTCATTTGATCATAATTTTTTTTTTTTAATTTGTATTAATTTTTTTAAAGCAAGAAAAAATTGAAAAAAATATATGTAGGGTTATTTTGGAAATAATGGTGGGTAGGAAAAGAGTTGATGTATTTTTTCACTTTTTATGGTGGGTGTAAATATAAGGTGGGTGGGGAAATAAGACATGGGCGTGGGCATATCACCACTCTTAAAAAAAATGAACAGTTGGTTGGATGGTTTTAATTGAAATTCCTGAGAAGGTTGTTACTTTTCTAGTTTTCAGCAAGTAAACTTGGGAATTGTTAAGTTGTATCAGTTTACAGGATATTGCTCGTGTTTTTATGATCAGTTTCTTTTTACTAGAAATAGAGGAGGAAACAACGAAAAAGAACATATTTTCAAAGGATTTTGTTTGTGTTATGATTAATGAGTGAGTAACGGTATGATTAATGGTTTGCAGCCATGATTGGTGATGTGAACTTATATATGAATGACCTGGACGATCCCCACATGGGAGAGATTGAAATAATGATTGCTGAACAGAAAAGGTACCTTCCTTTACTTTCTTCTGATGGTAAAAAACAGAAGTGATTGCGTTCGAGTCAATCTGGTTTCCCTTTGTTTTTCTATTTGTGTATGTGCTTGTTCGTTTGAAGCATTCCAGCACCAAATATTTATGCTTCTTCCTCACTTAGTTTTCACTTTAGGGACTATTATATGTATGCTATAATGTAATTTTTCAGTATTTTCTCTTGCTAGTTTAGTCGTGGTAAAGGACTTGGGAAGGAATCGGCCTTGATGATGATGGCCTTTGCAATTGAAAATTTGGCGATCCACATCTTCCGTGCTAAAATTGGGGAACAAAATGGAGCATCTCTTAGCTTGTTTCGGAAATTGGTCTGTCTGGGTGTCTTTCTCCCCCTCTTTCTGATTTTCTCGTATCACAAACTCATGCAATGTTGGCCTCTCATATTCCCCTTGCATTTAATTTGCACTTGTTTTTCCTTGTGGCTCACTAAACTCTCATATGGTTGATGTAGGGCTTTGAGGAGATCTCTCGTAGTGAAATCTTCAAAGAGGTGAGTCCAATTATCTTTATGAAATTTGCATATGCGCACAGGCTTTAGTTGGTCTATGCAGTAGACATCTCGACTCCTGGGATTCTTAACGGAAATACTCTTTTCTAATCTTCTGGTTCTCTGTATGACCATGGAGTGGCTCAGACTATCATGATTACTTATAACAGACGTTGATTTACAATTTATATGCACTGCCCAGCTTCACATCATAAAAATTTCCAATAGTTTCATGTTCTTAAAAGGGCCCTGATACCTGTATTGTAAAGAATAGGAACCGTTTTTTCTTTGATGATTTCGAGAATTATCTTTTGAATAATTTCTTCAAAATCCACAAACAATGGAAATTTAAACGTTCTACCGGAGAAAAAAGTTCAAGTTGCTTGGTTAATTTTATACTACATTCAGTGTTGGAGCATCATCCGTCCATTTTAACAAATTTCTTGTCATATATGACAGGTGACGTTGGAGTTACATGTAACGAAGGACAAGCATGAGGAGTTGCTGCAGATAGGTAGCTTCGTGACTCATACCTAGCCGTCAAGGGCCTATGATCATGCTAATTCTCCACTTCACAATCAACGTCAACTCTTTTGCCAGTGCTTGGTATGCAGAAAAGCTACGATGTTGTTTAGACTGTACCGTATCATAGAACTTAACCTTACTGAACAGGGCTATATCAAAATGTTAGGGCTAGAATTCACATTCAATCCTAATTTGAAGATGATTCATGCTGGTTTACTAATTTTCTATCCATTTTTCACCCTACTTTATTTTACTTATTTCTTTTCACCAGCTGGTTTATTAGTAAACTATTGCTGTAAACGCATACAGCGAAAACAAGGGGAGAGGGGAAGTAAGCAAAGCGCATGACTTTAGAACGTACAAATGTGGTCGAAGTATTGGTAGTAAAGACGAGTAGAGTAGTTCATCCCGACGGTTTGAATATTTGGCCCGGAAGTTGGGTGAGTCTGGGGGTATTCTTTGAAACTGAATCCCCAGCTTGCCATATAAGATTGAATGTGGTGCTGTTAGCTAGTCTGCAGAGATGTTTGAAACTTGAAAGCAAGAGCTCCGGTTTGATTTATGGGCTGTAACTGGTTGTAGGTGTTGTATAAACTGCCGTACTCCCGATACAACTGCGCAAAGAGCGATGATAGCCTTCCGGTTGGATCGACTGCCAATGCAATCCATCCTGTAGAAGCTTGAGTAGTTCTGCTAGCAAAATTTGGACGCGTCTGGTGGATGGGACGAAGGTAGGGTTGTTGTACCTGGACGTCACTGCAAGAACCGAAGTTTCAGTTGGTCGAAAAGGTCAAAATCAGAGCAGGTTTTAGTTTTAGCAGACGAGGTACGCACAAGAAAATGGAGAAACTGATTCAAAAAAATAAAATAAAATAAAAAGGTCTTGCAATTATTGCCATGGATTAATGGATATTGAGCTTGAAGTACAACATTAATTAATGAAGATAATGCGTGGTTAAGTTATTAATTTGAAGTGTAGTATCAAGGGGACAACAACAGCTAGGCATATGCATTCCTCTTTCAAGTACAAAACCAGAACATATAGGTGTATGCATACGGTGAATGGATACTCGTTCTTTATTTTTATTTTTTTAAATGACGATTAGTTGTGGGGCCTCTACCACGTTACGATCTGAATCGTTTATTTTTTTAAGTTGCACCTCAAAGATATCCTTGCAAATTATTAGTTAAATCAGAAATATTGGAGGCATCTAATTAAATTTAAAGAAGAGTAATGCTATTCATACCATATTTTTATACCACATTTCTATATTATCTTAGGTGGCATATGATGTGGACAGTCACATCATTTGACAAATTTGCAAAACCCAAGGAAAGGAAGGAGAAAGACTTATCGTATATCACAATTATCATTTAATTAATTAGTTTTTCTTAATTATTAGTTTATTAAATAATGAACTAAATTTTAAAACCTGATTAATTCAAATGATGTGGTTGTTCACATCAAATGTCACCTAAGGTGGTACGAAAATGTGATACAAAGACATGATATGAATAACATTACTCTTTAAAAAAAATTGATGAGCATTAGGTTATTAGAAACATTTAAATTTCATCATGACAATTAAATGGGCAAAAAGTTTTAGATTTAATTGAATTTTCACAAGGATAATGTGTGAATTTACAAAATAAATGGATCGGATCCCTAAAGTCCGATGCAAAGCAGGTTCAACAACTAATCTCCCTTTTTATCAAAAAATGGGAATCCCTTTCCTTTTGCCCTGAGACAAAGGCCTGTGGTAAAAGAGGTAGAGAAAGATTTGGAAAGAGACTCTAAGAAAAGTCATTGAGTGCCTAGAGCTAACGGAAGATTTGACGTAAAACCGAACACGGTGGCATTTTAGAATTTATACAGCCGACCTCACTAGTGGAATAAGGTTTTTTTTTTGTTGTCGGGGAACCCTTTCTCAAAGGGGCTTGATATACATATATACACACAGACATAATAATACATGTATCAAATATAATAATATAATTTTGCATGCATGTGATGGCATGATGGCTCCTCGGATCCCATCATCACACATGAACTAACCATTAGATCGATCGACTTTGGATATAAAATGACCATATTAATCTCTTGCCTTGTAAAAGTCGTCAATATAAATACACAGGAATGATATTTATCAAAAGTCGTTCTTTTTCAATATTATCATTATTTATAGGAGTAGTTTGAATTTGAACTTAGGTCTCTATAGACTTTAGAAAGAGAATTATCATTAGGTTAAGAGTCAACTGATTAAAAAGTTGTAGAAGCTAAAAACACGACAAGTTAAAGAAATCATTAAACTTAAAAAAGAAACTATGATTTTCTATTTATTTTTAATATCTGGCAACCACAACTCACACAACTACGTAATGTTACTAATTCACATTTTTTAATATAAGTAAGCATAACGTTAATGTGTCGCTAACGTGTTAATAACATTAGGTAGCGTTTTATGATGAGAAACTCTTCAAAAACGAAAAGGGTAGTGTAAATGTTAGAGATACGTGGAGGTTGTAGTGTAGGCCAGTAAGCAGTAACGATCGAGTGGAAGGACCAAACTCCCTTTCGTGGGGAGCACGAAGAAAGATGCTGATTGCTAATCATATTCCATGATCCCAATCTTACTAAATTTAATTAATCCAAAGCCCTTTCTTATTGTATTAAGTTTCTGAAAGTGACATTCTTTAAGTTAAAAACTTGAAATTCTTTGCTCTTGTTAAAAGCAAATGGAGGCTTTATTTTTTTTTTTTTTCCATTTCAGTGGTGAAATTTTGAAATTATGAGCAAGGGTACCTAAATTAACATTCAACTTTGAATTAGAGCAGCGTTGCCCTTTACATGCGAGTTCGAATTCTTATTTACAGATCTTAAAATATTGTCTTGTCCAATAAAATATATCATCGATTGCAAAAAGTCTACCCGAATAATGTGATACTTTTTATTTTATATTGCATTATTCATATAAAAGAAGTAATTTTAAACTTCTTATATGCACCTTCCTTCTCTCTAAAAACCTTTATTCTCTCTTTTTTTTTCTTCTCCTTATATTCTTTTCATACTTGCTTGAAGCTTTAAAGTGTTATTGGGTGGTGGAGATAATGTGAAGTAGCAAATAAGGTTGGTGGTATTTTGGGGGGATGGATTTGAGTTAAAATCTTCTACACTCATTTTTTGTATTATTATCATTAATTGACACGTGTTAATAAAATTAATCATCTTTAACTTTGTTATCATAAACTTAATACGTATCAATCAATAATAAAGACCACAAAAAGAGCACACACAAAATGGATGCAGAACATTTGATCTCGATGATATATATGTGTATGTTTTTCAAAAGGGTGTTTGTGTGTTTTCTTTAATTGTTGAACTATTATCAAAACTAAAACTAGAGGCTTCTATTTCTAGTAGTGAACTTTTGATCTCATTGAAAAATAAAAGGCTTCAAAACTTCTAGTTTCAATACATGCTTGTTAATTTAGAGTACAAGTTGATCTTAAAAATGGTTGAATTCTAATTAAGTAATATTTTGTGTACTTAGTTTGAAAAACTCAAAACAATATTTAAATCATGTAAAATGGGACAAGAAAAAGGATAATTAATGTACTTTAAGTGATATAAAGGGGGAATAGTATTCATGGCCAACAATATCAATGGATGGTCACCAACCATTCCTATTAACAAAAAGTACAGAGGAAAGTCGATTGGTTTAGAAGATTAATAAATTAAATGTTGATTTTATTTTTGTTTGATTATTTCTAATTTAATATTTGGGTTTTGTAGTACCTTTTCTTTCAATGAAAAGTTAACGTTTGGGTTTGGAACATGCCAACTAGTTTTAAATTTAACATTTTATGAACGATGCTACTCATTACCAACTCCACGTTGCTCACTCACTCTTTTTAGATATTTTCATTATATTTTAATTTTGCATCAAGTTATTTTAATGCATAGTATTCAAGAGAAAATATATAAGGGGTGTAGTCAAATTAGGATTTGATGAGATTTTAATAGACTTTAAAATCAATGTGTAGTCAGTTATAAATTAAAAAGATTATTTTAAAAGATTTTGAAATCATAGTATTGTCAAATTAAGATTTTAGAGGATTTTAAAGAATGCATTCAAACCCAGATGTAGTTGATTAAGGTACATCCAAATCCTAAGTATAAAATGCCAAAGATTTGCTAGGATTTTAATGAACGAGGGATTTTGATGAATTTGAAGGTGAATGGTATAGATACCAAATGCCATCAAAACTCCAACCATCTCCACTTTGATTTCTTTTCACGCCCCATAAGCTCAGACAAAAAAGAACCTGCCAACCTCTTCGTCCAATGATCTTTAGGGTTAGCCACCCTCATCCCTCTTCGCAACCGATCCACTGCTACTCTAACAATGGTAAAATCCCAATTGAAATTCTAACCCTAACAATTTCAATGTTATTGTAGAATTTCCAAAAAAAAATTGAAGGGAACCTATGTATTCAAAAATACAAAATTATGGCCTCCTTTAGTATGTGTATTGGATTCATACAAAAGATTTGGATGGGTTCGCTTCTTTTTTTAATTTTGTGGGCTGAAATTATTATTTTCAAGTTTAATTTTATGATTGACTGGATTTGAAGTGGCTGGTCGCGAGTGGTTGTGGGTTTAAAGGGGGAAATATTTAGATGACAGAGGAATATAAAGGAGCAAGAGCCGCCAAGTTGGTGCTAAAAGAGATATATATATATATATAAATTGGTAGTTGCCGATTTTTTAAGTGATTTGGAGTCTAAGAAAATCCATTAAAATTTGTTATATGAATCTTCTTAAATATTTCAAAATCTATATGAACTTTGTAAAATGCTACATAATCCTATCAAACTTATCGCGCAACAAAATCTATTAAAATCCTCTCATCCTATTTGACTACACCTAGGTAAACGAAAAAGAAACCTTGTAATTGCCATAGTCGTAACAAAGACCGCTTCCATGGTTAAATTTGGTCATGCAATAATTCCATCATCCGCAACAACAACCTTCTTTCAATTAGTCTAGTTGACCTTCAATTTGGTTCAGAGTTTTTTAGAGCATCTCTAAAGGAGATATCAAATTGTCCAAATCAGCAATAACGGTAACAAAAGACAACATTAATATTTTCCAACCGAGAAGCCAAATCTGATGTGGCATGACGTGGATTGACATCTCTTCCCTTTGCTGCCAAATTTGACAGCACCTTTAGATTTTTTTAATTAATTATTAAATGTTTTTAATTAATTATTTATTAGTTTAAAGCATTATCCTTTTGTTTCTTTTCATTCCCAATGCAAAGAAAGTACATGAATTATTATTTTATGTTTAAAATTTGACATATCAGTTGGAGAGCAAAATTTTAAAAGATGTCAAAGTGCCATGTAAGCCTTCAAATCTAAATTTTAGGTTTAAAATTTGACATCTCTTTTGGAGATAGTCTTAGTTTTCTAAAACATGCCAATTATCTTCCAAGCGTCAAATTTTCCACTATTATTGTGTGAGTTTTCTCTACTTGAATAAATGAAAAGTTGAGCTAATGAGATACGTTTTCAAAGATTAAGATGCTCGAAACTTGATAGGAAGTTCATACGGCAAATCAAAACAATGTCCCAAATTCAGGTGCATGGTCCGAGCAAGCAAAATAATCAGTAATAAAAAAACTAAAAAAAAAAAAAAATTATTATAACTCAGTTGGTTAAAAATATTCCACTTCCTCCGTTTATCCCTTCCTAATATCTTGTATTAGGTAAAAAATATACAAACCAAAGATCAGAAGAGGCCTAAAAAAATGTCCTCAAAATCAAGGGCTTGTGGCCTCCTAGAATGGTGCTGGGGCAGGCTTTAAATTTCCTTAAACGGCATCGTTTTTGTCAGTAACTATAAAAGGAATGACCTTAGCCCAGAAAAAGCTATAAAAGGAATGAACGGCGACGGGAACGACATGGTAACGTAATCCTTCCCATTTTATGACACCAGGGAAAACCATATATTTCCATGACTAATTTCTCCAATTTTATTTTCTTCTAGATTTATTATTTTTGTTTGCATTTCTATGAATTTTCGAATCAAATTGTTCATAAAATAAAAAAAAGCCTGTAAAAGATATAATATAAATAGAAAAAAAGAGAAAAACTGAAAATCTTGAGCTTCCCATTTTCCACAGTGGCTATATATTCTTCAGAGACCTTCAATGTCCTCCCTTTCTCTCTCACAAACCTCTCCTTCTCTCTCTGGAAATACACATATTTTAATCTCGTAATACTCATCTGTTTGGTAACTGAATTTGCATTTGTTAATCACCATCGAAAGAACAAACAAAAGGATTGGAGGGGGCGTATATGGGGAGGAGGTTGAACATGCCCTCTGTTCTTATTCTTACAGTGCCTCCTCTCAGATCTTAATTTTCTGCACGATTTGGCATCTGGGTTTTCGTTAATCTGCCGGTATGGGGGGGAATCTGATTTGGGTTTTTTTGTTTGCTTTTTCTGAATTTGTTGTGGGTTCGGATCCTGGTGATTTTTCTGATTGAAAATTCTCTCTGGTTTATGTTTTTTTTCTTCTTTCTTCTTCTGGTAGGTGTGCATAATTCTGGGTCCTGTATTTGATCGGTGAAGGATCGGATGCTTCTAAATTAAATCCAGAAACACTTGTTTTTGAATCGGACTACAATCTGTCTTCTTAATATTTAAAAAATAAGGTACTATTCTTTCTAGTTTGGTTGGTTATCTATTTTCTGCATTTGGTTCTAGTTAGGTGGATTGATAAAAAAAAATATAGACTTTGAGCTGCCGGTGTTGATGTTGGATTGGATTGGTGATTGTGTGCATTTTGGTTTTTGGAATCGGTTTACTAGTGTTGTAGAATTATATCGGATCCATTGTAAAATGCTCCATCTTTATCGGGTTGGGATTGAGATTTTGATTAGACGTTTACATTTTTCCTTGGGTTGGGTGTGATTTGTGAAGCTTAATTGACGACGTGCTTGTGGCCTGTAGTGAAAATGCAATCCGATAGTGGTAAGTTGTTTATCGGCGGCATATCTTGGGATACAAATGAGGAGCGGCTAAAAGAGTATTTCAGCGGTTTCGGGGAGGTGGTAGAAGCAGTGATAATGAAGGATCGGACCACAGGCCGTGCTCGTGGTTTTGGTTTTGTAGTTTTTTCTGACCCAGCTGTGGCGGACAGTGTCATAATGGAGAAGCACAACATCGATGGAAGGATGGTAATCGAAATAATTTCTTCTTGATGAATGTAGTTTTGTCCTTCAGTTGCACTTTTATGTTTACACAATGACCAAGCATCGTTGTGCTTTCTTTTTGGATAACAGAAATGGCGAAGCAAATTCATTTGCTTGTTACAGTTATGCACAAATTCATTTCCTATGCTTCTGTGTTAAACTAAATTTCAAATTGAGCTAGAGTAAATCACGGTTCTCATTATTTTATTTTTCTCCCGCGATCATTTTAGTTGATGCATTACTTTGCTCTTCACTTCTTATACCCTGTTAAATTAATCCAGGTGCTTATATACTTTGATCTTGGTTGTAACCCTTGCATTCTCTATTCTCAGGTTGAAGCGAAAAAGGCTGTTCCCAGGGATGACCAGAATATTTTGGGTAGAAGCAGTGGCAGCATCCAGGGTTCTCCAGGTCCAGGTCCAGGTCGCACAAGAAAGATTTTTGTTGGAGGTTTAGCATCCACTGTCACGGAGAGTGACTTTAAGAAGTACTTTGAACAGTTTGGAACAATCACGGATGTTGTGGTGATGTATGATCACCAAACCCAGAGGCCAAGAGGCTTTGGATTTATCACTTATGATTCAGAGGAGGCAGTGGACAAGGTTTTGCTTAAGACATTTCATGAACTGAACGGGAAAATGGTTGAGGTAAAGCGAGCAGTTCCGAAAGAGTTATCACCTGGTCCCAGTCGCAGCCCTCTTGCAGGATACAACTATGGTCTCGGTAGGGTCAATAGCTTCCTTAATGGCTACACTCAGGGGTATAATCCAAGTACAGTTGGAGGCTATGGACTTGGTAGATTCAGCCCAGTTGCAGGTGGTCGAAGTGGATTTCCTCCATATGGTTCTGGTTATGGAATTGGTATGAATTACGAGCCAGGGTTGAGTCCAGGATTTAGTGGAAATGCAAATTTTAATAGTACTATGAGCTATGGGCGGGGTTCGAGTCCTTATTATATCAATAATTCAAATAGGTTTAGCAGCCCCATTGGGTATGATGGCGGTAATGGAGGAAACACATCTTCGTTTTTCAGCTCAGTGACTCGGAACTTGTGGGAGAATGGGAATGGGAATGAGGGTGGTCTTAATTATGGAACAAACTCCACAAATGCCAATGCTTACGTCGGATCAGGAAGTGGAACCATTGGAGGAAGTACGTTTGGAAATACTGCAAATAATTGGCCTTCTTCAGCAATGTCAGCTCGAGTCGGAGGAAATAATGTTTCTAACAATAGCAGGAATCTTGGTTATGGAGTTGGGGATAACAGTTACAATCTGGGAACTGGTGGGTATGGAAGAAACAGTGGTGCAAGTGTGGCCCCTACATCTTCATTTGCTGCATCAAATGGTGGTTTTGATGGGACCTTCACTGACTTTTACAGTAGCGGTTCAGTATATGGAGATCCTACTTGGCGTTCATCAAATTCCGATCGAGATGGACCTGGTCCCTTTGGTTATGGGCTTGGCGGTGCAGCCTCTGATGTATCAGCTAAAAGTTCTCCTGGTTATGTTGGTGGTTTTAGTGTTAATAAGAGACAGCCAAATACAGGTACGGGATCAATATCTGAGGTAACTTATATTTTCATCTTTTTTGTTTTTCTCTGTAGTTTTTATTTTTTATTTTTTATAGAAATATAAGGAACTTTCTTTTTTCTAGTAATTCGCATGGGTCCATAGACTCCATACAAAATTGGATAAGTTTATATTGGTAACATATAATCTCACTACCTTATTGAGCTTGCTTATTTGGTTGGCTATGCTGCACTTGATCCACAATATTTAACTGATTTGAATTTTTGCATCCAAGCAATAGGTTCGTGAAATCTATTTTTTCTCTAGCTGATGTTCCATCGAGCTGATTACTGTAGTATTGGATTATATTTAGTTTAGCATACCATCCAAGAGAGGAACGGCGCTGCAGCTTCTGATGTATAGTGCAGTTGATTTAGGTGACTGTCTAGTTAGCAGTTCAGTAGACTTAGGTTGGACTCATCGCAATTCTTCTAGCTTGTTTTACACTCAATTCTGTTTAGTTGCCTTATTAGGATTATACATAATGGTCAGGAAGTGTATTGCTTTTGGAGTCATAGGTTTGTTAGGATTTTTGGCAAGTTTACTAAAGGCATGGGGAAAATATGGGATGGATTATTAATGGAAAAGGCTTTCAATTTTGTTGTATCGGTCAATTCAGTTTATTTGGATGTTGTTGGCGTTGGTGGAGGTTGTAGCTGGTCAGTGACCTTTGATAACTAATATGATTATCAACGTCTTAGTAATTAAGGGGATGATGGTCCCAAATGATTATTGATTGTGGAGTGTGCAGGGGCATGGAGACAGTTGACAATATCTTATATTCTAACATGGCTTTGATACTTGATAAGGCATTATGTGATCTCCTGTGTTCTTGTGCATCTATCTTATGCTCCCTTTTGCATGTGGTAGGAAGATTATGCATCTCACCTCAATGACTCATATGTGCCGGAATGAAAGGCATATGAATATTTTTGAGAATGTTGCTCTCTTATTCTCATTCCGATACATTGAGTTTATTTGTTTTTTTTTTTCCTGTTTTTTCACCAGATTTTCAAGTTCATTCTTTTTTCTCTGTAGGCGTGTGTTTTTTTTGGATCATAAATGTTTGTTTTTCTTTTGTATGAGAAATTGTATAAAATTGTATTTTCCCCTTTAATCCGCTGCACTGCTTATCTCTCTATTTTGAAATATCTAGCCCTTAATGGTTGAAAATATCCGTTGTTTTAAGGACTTGTTCATCTTGTCTTTCCTGAGATCCAGCATCTGTGCCATTGACAAAATAAAGTTGCTTCTTTTCCTTCTTCGTTGTAGGTTATCTTCACTAGTAAAGTGGCCTTGATGTTCATAACTTGAGCTTGAAGGCATGCATATTAAAGTATGAGCTTTCTTTTACCTACAACTTTGTCACACAATAAGTATACTCAATGGTTTGTAAGTTTATTGTTTCTATGCAAGCGTTACTTAGGGAGGGGGAATTAAACCCAAGACCTAAGGTGTTGGGATAAATGCTACAAAGTCCTTGCAGATTAGTATACTGTAATATGATGCTCTGAGTATTATCTTTTACCTTTACGGAAGAAAATGAGAAATCTAGAAATCTAAATGAGTCTATGATGAAGATTGTTGAATCTATAAAATACAAATTCAGCTCAGCTTATGGTTAACATGTGTCTAGGCTTTCTCTCTATTTCTCTCTTGCCTACGTGTGTTTCCTCACCAAATGGCAACGATTACCTCTGTACCCAACCTTTAAACTCCGTCTGCCAGTTTAAGTAATAAAATCACTAATCAGGGCATGAAATGGAGAGGGAAGAGGTAGTTGGGCTAAAAAGTATGCTGTCTCATGGACATTCAACTGCTGCAATTAAGAGTGTGTATCAAAGTAACAATGGAGCGATAAATAAGAGGGACAGAGAATAGGCTATCATTGAAAGTATCATTTCTTGATCCTCATCTTTTCAGATTTGAGGTCAGATTAGTTGTGCAGTGTTTCCATCAGTGAACAATTAACAGCTTAGATTATGATGGCTGCATATTGCTTGTTTGCTGGAATCTTGCAACAGTTCTAAAAGATAAAGCATTTCGTTATAATTACATAGCTTAATCTCTCGTATGAGCGCCGGTTCTAAGTAGGTGATATTTTGTATTGCTTAGGATACTGTTTTACTCAATATTTCTTTGGCTGTGTACCCATGAGTTGGCTTATGGCTAGTGGCAACACATTTGCAATTTGTGTGTTAGACTGCAAATATCTTTGTTTTAATAGCTTAGTTTTGTTGGAAGTCAGAGCCATTGATATTATTATGTTCAACTTAAAGTGTGTGCGCGCGTGTATGTGTGTATATAACTGAAAAGTTGTTGCTCACTTCATTATATTTGTGACTGCCGACACTTACAAGTTCCGTTCCTATTGTTTTTCAGGAATTGCTGCCTAGGATCGTCATTTCTGATATCGCGACATTGTAGGTGAAAATAATGAAGCAGGCGAACTGTGAATTTTGCACACCACCGCCGTTTATATATCTCAGTAAGAGAGATTTGGTTAGTAAGAGCTAACTGGGAGTGGCTGTTTTAAAGAAGTTAGAGTTAGAAGTTAAAAATGGATTTTGTGTTAATGCATTGAGTTACCAATTTTAGGGTTTTTCGGTTTTGTTTTGGTCTATGAGTGAGATGTAAAATCAGATTGCGGGATATAGTCAGAAGTGTATCATGCATCTCCGGTGAGGCGGCGATACCCAAAAGAAAAAGAGAAAAGGAAAGAAAAAAAGAGAGAAACTGATATATATTTTTTTCCCTCTAGAAGTTTATCTGTAAAATCTTCTGGCCAAGTTGTGGGTTCTGGTCAAGGATTGCTTCTTCTTCTTCTTTTCCCAATCATTTGGTTTGTTTTTATTGTACCTGAGCTGAGATTAATGTTGATTTACTATTAGTGTGAAACATTTTAAGGGTTTACCCATCTAGGGACCCCCATCAATAAGTAATCGCATATCCTGATCTTTTTATGTTGTATTTTTACCCTTTTGAAATCTTTTTTTTTTCTCCCTCTTGATAATATTTTGGAATTAAAAAAACTAAGGTTAAAAGGAAATTATGATGCAGCCATGGCCGCTGCCGTGGCGCAAGTGGCGGCAATGGCCGCTGCCGGTGGTTGTGGTCAACCTCTTTTTCTTTTTGTTATTGAACTTCTAAAGTTTGATAAAATTAGGAAGGACTTCAAAATTGGGGAGGAAAAGCTTTAGGATTGTTTGGTCTTCTATTATTATTATTATTATTTTTGTTTTAATAAACAATATTATCCACACTAAAGTGTGTGCTTTGCCTCATAACGGGCTAGCAATAATGAGGTTCAAATTTGCTTTTGGCGGGAATCAAATCTAATACCTCTCACTTACAAGTGAAGAAGAATATTACTAGATCATAATACTAAGTGACTGTCTTTTATTATTTTTTAATACAGTGAAAAAAAAAAAATAATCTCAAGATTTGAGTGGTACAAATTAGGAAGTAATTGTTATTTAATTTCTAAATTATTTTGTTATATACAAAAATAAAATTAGTTAAGAGCCAGTGACACATGTCGCATTTGAAATGAGAGGTAATGCTCATTACCTAGTAAGGATGGAGCAAATTCGAATTCTAAGTAAAAAGGAGGCAAAATCTTTAAAATATTATATGAACTTATAGAAGTGTTTTAATTTGTAATTTAAACTAAAATGTTAAGCGAATTGTTATATTAATTTGCAAATATCACATAGAAACAATAGTTTAACATATTTGAAGAAGAAAGTAGGGAATAAATGCAGCTTATTAAAATTCTCATGCAAAATTGAGAACAAATATATACTTTTATTAGAATTTCAAAGAAGATAGGTCCAACATTGGGCTACATCTTCTGTTTACACTGGATTATATTGAATACTAATACAATATGAAATTATAGGCTCTATTTGCAGATTACTACGGGAAAAGAAAATTTGACTCACATCCATCATCTTAATTAAAGTTTTGATACAACGTAACATCTAAGGTTAATTCTGTTTATTTTTTCGTTCAAAATATTGAATTTCCATGACCCTTAAAAAAAACTGTTAAAGATAATTTAATGCACATCAAAATATCTTTGAAAAAGGGTCAAGTGCAACATTTTGGACGGAACAATAGACGGAGTTAAGCTGTAGGTGGTATATGGAAACAAAACTTTAATTGGTCAGTGATAGTGTAATTCAGTTTTTCTTTTCAAACCGAGTTTGAAACAAGGCTTGTAGCTCAACCGTACAATTTTAGCATCGAACCTCACAATTGGTTCTAAAGCTGAAGAGTGATGACATCTTGGGATTGCACGGTTTGAGTTCAAGAACAGAAATCTCGTTAATAACTTGAGCTTTGTTAGCTTCAAACTGCTCATCCTCTGCATATAAATTGTAGTTCGATTTTATTAAAAATGAGTTCGAAGGAGAAAGACGAAATTGAAACAAAAGGAAACCCTACCTTTCTCAATGGTGAAGTCGTTAAAGAAACGAAGAAGCTTGGTTCTATTTGTGACAAGTACATTAACAATCTCAGGAGGCTTATTTTGGTTTGCAACAAATAACTGTCATTAACAAAAACAAGAAATTAATCACACTTTAAATACGCTTGTGAGAAGTGAAAAATGAGATTTTTTGAGTGCTAATAATAGTTCTATCTTTATTGTACTAAAAGGTTAAAAGTTGATATTCTGGACAAACCTTGAAGACCTGAAAGGTTTCTAACTTGATTGTCTTCTTTGGATCCTGCAAACATGTGATTTATTAACAAAAACACGTAAAGGAATTAAATAAGTTCTGCTATATCACTGTGTATATTTCTGGTTATACGACAAGTTCTCGTGTGAGAAAGAGAGAGGGATTCTATACCCTGAGAAGGTTCATTAGGATTATCATATTATTCAGAGAGCACACATATCGAACCATCACATCGGAGTTTGAGTGATCCAATAACATATCTCCTAACAACTGAAACAAAATTACGAGATGCATGTCAATAATAACAATTATGGTTCTCAAGACGAAAATAACATAGAGAAACAAATTGAATGGTATGCAAGAAAATCAGCTGAAAAATAATCTGTAAATTTTAATACCTTGATGGCCTGGCGTTTGGTGATATAATTGGGAGACTCCAACAACTGGGAATTGTACTCTTGGAAAAACTGGAATCAAAATCACAGAAAAAGATAAATTAATAATTCAAATATTGAAACTTATAATCTGCAAAAAGTAAAACATGATAGATTTAGAAATTTAAGTAATTGTTATCTGTGATTTGCTGACTGCCCAAATTGCTAAAAGCATCTAAATACTAGCCAACTTCCAAACAACCAGAAATTTGTTTTCATGAAGATTATGAATCTTACCCACTCATAGTTTTTAGAAAGGAATTCAGCAACAGTTGATTTGTGCCTAGTCATGAGCTCCTGTTCAAAGAAGGACAATGAGTTAATGATCAAGCTAGTGAAATGATCATTCGTTAAAATCTGGTAAGTGTTTGAAATGGACCAAACCTTGAAAGTAGCCGCAGCATCTGATGCTATGTCGAAATTTGGAGTTTGAATGTAATAAAAAAACTTCTTCATGTGACCTGATTCGAGGACATACCTGTGACATTAATCAACAATACTGATTCATTATATGATATACAAGCTCATTTAAAATGATAAATTTTGACACTAAAATTACAAAACAAAGCGCTACCTTGCAATATTCTGATGACGAATGCATTCCCTTGAAATTGCACCATAAGATAGAGCAATATCACCACTGTCTTCATAGCTAAACCAAACCAAAACAAAACGGTTCATTAATATTTTATTTTAACTCCAGCAATGGACATGTACATTTTTGAACTTCATTACTGGTACATTCTTACCCTTTTATCAGAATGTCCATAATATCAATATTATTCTCCAAGTATTCTAATGCGATCGAACGCGACTGAACCTTTTGCCTTTGTAAATTTGCAATGACATGAGTAGCGTTTTTACGATCCTACAACACATGTACTCAAATATTAACACAAATGTAACATGCTTAAATAATGCAATAGGGCATATAAACTCATTTAAATATCGCTTACCCCCAAGTTGAGCTTTGAAAGACAAACAATGAGGAGCCTGAAAGTGTCCTCCCTAAAAAACTCTTGGGTTAGTTGTGCACAAGAATCTTTGTTTGGTTCTGAATCATCATCTCCATATACAATAGTTCTTATCTCCAATATTGCTTTTGTCAATTCTTCCATCTATAACAAAGTTCAAAGCAAATGTCATTAACCTAACAATATCATTAATTTCAAAACCATACTCACTCTATACGCTTAATAAGCTACACAACCCCAAAAATTTAAATTCCATGTCTAAAGTGCATTGCAAAAAAAAAAAAAAAATCTGTGTCGTAGGGTTCGATTTTTCAAAACTCAAAGAGAAATCCAATCAAACAATCATGCTGCATATACAATTCTACAATACGAGTGAAAAATTCAAACCTTTTCTTTGCGCTTTTGCTCACGCGCATCATTATTTTGATCAACGAACATTAGAAGCTCACGCATGTGCTTTACAAGCTCTATCGGCGTTCTCGCCTTAGGCTTGAAAAGACCCTTGATTGTCAACTTTTTTGCCATTACAATAAACTCTTCATTCAAACCTCCCCTACTTTTCTTACTTTACATTTGGAATTCGACTTCAGAATGTTAGGGTTTAAGAGGAAGGCAGGAAGAAAGAGAAGAGATTGAAAATTTTAGAATCTACCATCCATACCGGTTTTTTTGGGACAACAAAGAGTTGTTGGAATCTACAAATATAGGAACCGTTGATAAGGGGGATAAACTTGCTAATCAATTCGTGACACGTGGAATCTAAATGAGGGTAGGGGCCAATTTTCTTGGAAGGATATATGTGCTGACAGAGGATTAAGGTTCTAGAGGCACAGAAAGCTAGATGTAGGTTGGATTTACAACTACTGCAACCAGAAAATAGTAAATACAGGCTTAGAATGCAAGAGCAAAAAGGATAAGAAGATAAAACTAGAGGAGCATTTGTTTTTTCGCTGTATCGGTATGTTTTTAGCTTTAATTTATAAGTTACACAATAATTAAGAATGTTTTCCACATTATTGTCGTTTTAGGATTTGTGTTAAGTTCTTTATGTCGTTGTAGACATAAGATTACCTAGCACATAACATAGAGTGCGACGATGGACTTTTCTTTGGACAAACCCTAACTTTCAGGAATTGGTCTCGAAACCCTAGTTAGAGTTATTTGCCTTAATTTGTCTATAAATCTAGTCAGACTTGGAGATGGTTCGAGTTGAACCCTAAGATTGTAAATTGGCATGAAATAACTTGAGTTTACTTAAGGTTCAATTTGTGTTTGGCTCGTTGAAGCTCAGCTTATGAAAGAAACAAGTCAAGTTTAGGTTTGACTGTATAAGAAACAAGCTCTCACATTCGTACATTTGAGTGGTAAAGTTCATGAGTAGCTGGTAACTTTTTATGAGACAACTTTAACTAGATTCTATTCAAAAAGTTTGCTTAGCATAGAAAATTATGTTTGAAATTTTGTTTTTGATGAATTATGTTTAATACTTCTTCTCTAAGTTTAGATTGACCATCTTCAGTTCGCTTTTTCCTTATTAAGATGGAGATTGATATTATTTTGTCTTATTTTGTTTCTAAAGATACTATAAATGTGTGATGACCATGCAGCCTCTCATTGGCTTCCAACCTTAAAGATTCATAAAAGAAAGGGATCTTTATGCAACTATTTTAAATTATTATGTTTGAAATTGTTGTGTTACATGATTTATGTGTTTCCAAGCTGATAACTCGAATAGATCAATTTGGTGTTGAGCTTGAACTTTTTAAGCTGGATTGAGATAGACTCGTATAACAATTGAAAGTAAGACAATCTAATTTGAGCTTGAAAAATAAATTAAACAAGTCAAATTTAAACATTACGTTCTCAGTTTGGTTAGACTCTTGTTTATAGTCCTATAAAAGTGAATATGAGTAAAATTCCTCAGACTTGTGAAACTATTGTATACCCAATTCTCCTCTAAAGATGTAAAATTTCATCAGGATAGCATTTTCTTAAATTTTGAATCCTAAATTTTTATTTTTATTTTTACTAGATTTCATTTCTTATTATAAACGCATCATTTGACTTCATTTTTTATTTTGGATCCTAAGATTTGACTCTAAAAATTCGTTTGAAAGTACTTCTAAAATGATTAAAAATATTTTTGATCAAAATATTTTTAAAATCACTCTTTAAAAAAATACAAATTCTTTAGAAACACGAATTACTCCTTAAAATTACAAATATTTTAGAACTCAAAAATATTTTCTTTAAACACGTCCAAAGCCAAACCTCCACCACAAAGTCACAAACACGACTCTCACTCACCCTCCACCGTTGCACACAAACACGACCATAATTCTGAAATTCAAACGCAACCCAAATGTTAATTCTTCAGAGAATGGCAATGGCCACTTCTTCTTCCTTCCTCTCAATCCCTCTCCTGAAGACCCCTTCTTTCCTTTCCCCGATTAAACACTGCGTTTCGCCACTGAGCTCCGAGTTCAGGGCTCTGGCCCTCTACGGCGGCAGAAATGGAGTCTCCACCTCCTCGGCGGTGGCCACGGAGGCTCAGGTCTCGACCGAAGACGACAAATTGAAGGATGCCCAGATGGAGGTAACTGATAAGCCTGAGAAAGTCATGCTTCCAACCAACGAGTCCTCGGAGAGCCTGCTCAGAATTCGACACACGGTATTTTCTATGCGTATTGAAATTTCATTTTTTTGATTGGATTTATGTTAAATTGAAGTAGGAGGTGCTTTCGTGTCGAAATATATGAATCTTTAGGTTCTTAGGAACTCTTTTTTTTTTGAAACTTGATGCTTTTGTGCAACTGTTTCCAGTTCTATGTTACTACTTGTTATTTAATTCTATTGTGAAGAGCAAGGAAGTGGGATAGAAAAAAAAAAGAACATTACTTTTCGGTAATTTGATCGAATAGGACCAGGAAAAATGGGTTTACAGCAGTAGATAAGATGGGAAAAATTTCATCCTGTTGTTGGGAATGTGAGAAGCTACATGGGTTTCTGTCTTTCAATAAAGTGATGAGCTTGAGCTATGTTCCTTTGTATGCATTTCCTCGGAATTTGGTATCAATGGTGCCTTTCCGGTTACTATGAGGATGAACCATTTATTTGTATGACTGCAGTGTGCACACGTGATGGCCATGGCTGTTCAAAAGCTCTTCCCGGATGCAAAAGTAACAATTGGTCCGTGGATAGAAAATGGGTTCTATTATGATTTTGATATGGAGCCTTTGACGGACAAAGAGTTGAAGAGGATCAAGAAGGAAATGGTAAGTAGAATTTATGTTTCAGTTACTAAATTTTTTTTTTCAAAACTTGGGAACCATGAAAGCATTGACCAGTATTCATTAGTTTTTTCATGTCATCTGTAGGATCGCATCATTGGTAGGAATTTACCACTTATAAGAGAGGAAGTTTCAAGAGATGAAGCTCACAGAAGAATAACTGCTCTCAATGAACCATACAAATTGGAAATTTTGGATAGTATTAAGGAAGATCCCATTACCATATATCACATTGGTAAGGTTTTCTACATTTCTCAATGTAGCATGAAAGATGATGATTTCATATGCACGAACTTTGCTTAAATGATCTACCATATGCATAATGCATGTACTGGGATTTGATTTTGTTTTGAACTGGCATCTAGTTGAAGTAAAATGTTTTCATGTCATAGTTCCTTATATTATTCTAAATTACTCATAGGCGATGAATGGTGGGACCTGTGTGCGGGGCCTCATGTTGAAAAAACTGGAAAAATTAACAGAAAAGCTGTCGATCTTGAGTCTATTGCTGGTGCTTACTGGAGAGGAGATGAAAAGAAACCCATGCTGCAGAGGATTTATGGCACTGCATGGGAGAGCGAAGAACAATTGAAGGCATATCTTCATTTCAAAGCTGAAGCTAAACGTCGAGATCACAGGCGCCTTGGTCAAGTTCTTGATCTTTTTTCTTTACAGGTAGTCAAGTTGAAGTGGATTGCCTCTCTTTTTGTTCTTTACACAGATTTATCATTAGCAGTTCCATTAATGGCAATTATTTGGTATGAGGGTTCTTGCATTGAACATTTTAGTTGGTAAATTTTACAGAATGATGCTGGTGGGGGTTTAGTGTTCTGGCATCCAAAGGGTGCTATTGTGAGGCATGTAATAGAAGATTTGTGGAAAAAGATCCACATAGAACGTGGTTATGATTTGCTGTATACTCCACATGTTGCAAAGGCAAACCTTTGGCAGATAAGTGGTCATCTGGATTATTACAGAGAGAATATGTATGATCAGATGAATGTTGAGGATGAACTTTATCAGCTTCGACCGATGAACTGCCCCTATCATATCTTGGTTTACAAAAGGAAGCGTCACTCTTATCATGAATTCCCTATTCGAGTTGCTGAGTTGGGAACCGTATATAGATATGAATTATCTGGAAGCTTGCATGGCCTTTTTCGTGTAAGAGGTTTTACTCAGGTATGGTGTCAGTATCTCATTTCCGAACTGTTAGTCTATACTCCTAGATCTACAAAGTGTTTTTTGTTTAACCTGAGGACCATTTTGCAGGATGATGCACACATATTTTGTCTAGAAGATCAGATCAAAGATGAAATCAGGGGTGTCCTAGATCTTACCGAAGAACTTTTATTGCAATTTGGCTTCAGTAATTATGAAGTCAATCTATCTACGAGGCCAGAGAAAGCTGTTGGAGATGATGATATATGGGTGAAAGCAACATCTGCCCTTAGAGATGCTTTGGATGATAAAGGTTGGAGCTATCAAATTGATGAAGGTGGTGGTGCCTTTTATGGTCCAAAGATTGATCTTAAGATTGAGGATGCCCTTGGAAGGAAGTGGCAGTGCTCAACTATACAGGTAAGTCCTGAACTTGTTAATGGGCAAAATTTTAATGCATGTTTTTATTTGGTATAGTCTCTCTGTCTTTCTCTGTTTCACTTTGTAAAATGTTCATAGGAGATTTTAAGCATATTTCTGAGCGGAGTGAATTACATGGTTTTTTTTTTTTTGATAAACTAAAGCTACTTTATTTGTTTTTTACAATTGTTTGATCTTTTATTTCCCAAACTGTACAGGTTGATTTTAACCTACCACAGCGTTTTGACATAACATATGTTGACTCAAACTCGGAAAAGAAGCGGCCTATCATGATCCATAGAGCTGTTCTTGGGTCATTGGAGAGATTCTTTGGAGTCCTTATAGAGCATTATGCGGGGGATTTTCCATTATGGCTTTCGCCAGTGCAAGCTCATGTTTTACCAGTTACCGACACTCAGGTATGTAAAGAACTCGTTTATGTTTCATTTAACTCAAGAAACCCTCAACACACCTACGTAGGGCCTCTTTGGTTGCCCCATGAAGTTTGAATGGCTCATCATACATTGGATTACTATACCTTTTCATTGATAAAATGGGTCTATTTTTTCATCCATCTCATTGCTGATTATCCATGCCATGAATTGTATACTTGTAATTCTTTCAGTATGCTATTATTTTTTAAGGGTTTTTCGCTCGAACACTTCAAAAGTGATGGATCCATTTAAGATGACAGAATTTGTGCATTGCGAAGGGACATTCAAATTTCTATAGACAAGCAAACGAACCTTAGATAAATGTATTTTTTTGTTTGGTTACCAGAGATGATTGTCTTTGCACTAAAGCAGAAATTTGAATGTGTGCAGCTTGATTACTGCAAAGAGGTAACCAACAAACTGAAAGCAAATGGTATCCGCGGCGAACTTTGCCAGGGTGAACGCCTTCCAAAACTGATTAGGAATTCAGAGATGCAGAAAATTCCATTAATGGCTGTTGTCGGTGCCAAGGAAGTTGAAACTGGCACTGTTACAGTAAGATCCAGGTTTGGTGGCAATCTTGGCACCATGCCAATTGATGATTTTGTCAGTACAATAAAGTCGGCCATTGAAAGCAAAGCGTCAATTTGAAGTGCTTGCGGTTGGCGAAGGGTGGTCATCCTATCGATTTTGAATGATGTCTAGTCACAGGGAAACACAAAAATGAAACAAATCAGATAACTTAAAAGCAATTTTGTTGCATTTGTCCTGTACCATAGTAGCATATACTCATTTATTGTTCAGTCAGTGCCAAGATTGATTCATCAAATGGAGGTTGATTTGGAGAGAGCTTGAAGTCCGCATCGACGCAAAGGCTGCACTTATATTTGTATATATTCATAGACCGAGGGCAATAATGTCAGCCAGAAGGCCATCAACACTTAACCTGGGTTGCATATGAAATTGTTTTGCAGTGATTAAACATCTTTTTTCAAACTGCCAAGATAACTGATGACAATGAAATCTCTCTCTCTCTCTCTCTCTCTCTCTCTCACACACACACACACACACACACCCCCACCCACCCACCCACCCACCCAAACTGGATGGTATGGATTAAACATTCGTTTTTGTAAATTTCTCTTATATAAGCGATACACTAAATCAATACGGGAAGAGAAATTTAAACTTAGGTGCCCACCCAAACTGGATGGTATGGATTAAACATTCGTTTTCGTAAATTTCTCTTCTATTTATAATAACAATTTTATATAAAATATTTAAGAGTAAAAGTGCTTTATAATAATACTATTATTGTATCATTGTATGCAGGTTCCATCCAAAGTTAAGATCAGCAATGTCAGCTTCAAGAACATAAAGGGTTCATCTTCAACCCCAGTTGGTATCAAGCTTGTATGCAGTGGAGGGCTGCCATGTGAGAATGTGGAACTGAGTAACATTGATCTCACATACACTGGAAAAGAAGGCTCTATTACGTCTGAATGTAAACATATCAAGCCCACCATTAACAACGTGGCGCAGCCTCTTGATTGTGCTACATCTTCTTGAAAATAAACCAATTACTCGTTGTGAATAAGTTACCCATGAGACTTTCTCAAATGGCATGAGATGAGTGTGGGTTGATGGTTGAGAATTTTGTTCAAACCTATCTTATAGATGTCATGTGTTCATTGTTTTTTAAAGCTAAAAAAATTAAAGATGTCATGTGTTCATTATTTTTTAAAGCTAAAAAATTAATTATTTTTTAAAGATAAAAGATTAACTAACATGTCTATTATTTTTTACATCAATAAAACATTTGTTAAGATATAATTGATCCTAATAAAAAAGTGAGTATATAAGGTACTCACTAGTAAGTAACTAAGGATTACTTGGTAATCTAAAACTATAAGCAGCTTAATTAATTCCTAACATAGGATATAATTCTAAAACTATAAGCAACTTAATTAATCTAAAACTATAATGCTAAGGAGACTAAATTTGTAGATTTTTATCTACAAATTTAGTTTCCCTAACATTACTGTCTATAAAAACATCTTAATTCGGGCATATTTCCCTGTTTCTTGGAAATGTTGTGGTGAAGAAATTTCAAGCTCTTAATTAAGCTTTTTTTTTTTTTTTTTTTAAAGCAATTTTGAAAAATATTTTGACTACTTCAATGACTGCTAGTTTTTTAGTGCACGGCTTTTGGGGGTAAGGCATCTTGCATAAAAATAGGTAGTAATTGGCTGAATAATTTGATGGCGTTAAGCGTCCCAATCTAAGTATAAAATTGCGCCGAAACCAAAATAAAAGTTGGATGTAAAACAAAAGGTTTTCAAAAAAAAAAAAAAAGAAAAGAAAAGAAAAAAGAAAAAAAAACTTCCAAACAAAAGAAACTAATTCTGAATTGAAAACTCAAGATGGATTTGAAATTGAAAAGTATCTTGCCCATGTTTGTGATCTTATTGTTAGTATCCACATCTAATGCCAAATCCAGTATCTATGATGTCACAAGTGCAACATATGGTGGAAAGGCAAACTCTGATATATCCCAGGTAGGCATTAGATATGCTTATTTAATTCTTCTTGAAATGCTAAACTAATATTTTTAGAAGAGAAATTACTTCTGCACACACTTTTTAATTTTTGCACATTCTTGTTTCTTGATTTTTTTTCTCTGATTTGTTTAATCAAGAAATAAGAAATAAATATGCATACGAGAAAATGAATACTCGAAAAAAAATCATTTCCGTTTTAGAATTGTTTGGTAATTAAACTGTATCATTTCAATTTTTAATTTTTATTCAATGTTTTTATTTAGGCTTTTAGCAAAGCTTGGACAGATGCATGTGCATCGACATTGGCAAGTAAAATTGTTGTTCCAAGAGGGACATACAAGTTTGTTGGGGCAACTTTCAAAGGACCATGCAAAGCTCCTATTGAGATTCAGCTCCAAGGCACACTGCAGGCTCCAGTAGATGGCAGCAAACTCTCAAAAGCAGATACCTGGGTAGGTTTTGAGCGCATTGATGGGCTCACCTTATCCGGTGGTGGAACTTTCGATGGCCAAGGAGCAACTGCTTGGAAGCAAAATGATTGCAACAAAAACAAAAATTGCAAATCTATTGCTATCGTAAGAAAATTTAAATCTTGTTCTTTTATAATTTAAATCTATTGCTTGATTGTGAAACTAAACGGCTGATGCCGGACCATATATGTGAAAAGGGTATGTGTCAGGCATCGAATCTAATTCATCGATCATGTTAATAATCTGCAATTTTGATACACAATCTGATAATAGAAGAATTTTTCTGATGACAACGTAACTTTAGCATGAGACATTATTCGCAGAATTTGAGGTTCAATTTTGTCACCAATTCTATAATTCGGGACATAACAACAAAGGACAGCAAAAATTTCCACGTCAATGTTTTGGGTTGCAACAACGTGGCATTCCAACATTTTACCGTCTCAGCGCCTAAAGAGAGCATGAACACAGATGGAATTCACATCGGACGTTCAACTGGGATCAACATCACAGATTCAATCATTGGAACTGGGGATGATTGCATCTCTATAGGTGATGGCACCAAGCAACTCCATGTAACCAAAGTTACTTGCGGACCCGGCCATGGCATAAGCATCGGGAGTCTCGGAAGATATCAGAATGAAGAACCTGTGTCCGGGATCTTTATCAAGAACTGCACAATTAAAAATACAGACAATGGTGTGAGGATCAAAACATGGCCTGCTTCTCCATCAAATGGTGTAGTCTCAGATGTTCACTTTGAGGATATTATTATGGACAATGTTGGAAACCCTGTCATCATAGACCAAGAGTATTGTCCATGGAATCAGTGTACACTTAAGGTATACTATTTTGCACAAAAATTAACATCATAATTTCTTTATCACTTAGTCAAATACTTAATCTTGAATAATAGAATACAACCGATGGCCATCTGATCTATTGACACCAACCTCCACTATTTTGAATGACTACCTACTTGAGTTCATTCTGGAATAGTACATGTCTTCAGGAAGCACTCCGGTTTTTCGAAAAACCACTTGAATTTTTAATAACCTTTTTGATCTATTTATTAAATATATTTATGAGTAAAAGTGTTTTCTAATAATACTATTATTGCATGCAGGTTCCATCCAAAGTTAAGATCAGCAATGTCAGCTTCAAAAACATAAAGGGCTCATCTTCATCCCCAGTCGGTATTAAGATTGTATGCAGTGGAGGGCTGCCATGTGAGAATGTGCAACTAAGTGACATTGATCTCACATACACTGGAAACAAAGGCTCTATTACCTCTCAATGTAAGCATGTCAAGCCCACCATTAACAACGTGGCACGGGCTCTTGCTTGTGCGACCTCTTCTTGAAAAGAAACCAATTATTCCTTGTAAACAAGTTTTTTTTTTTGTTTTTAATTTTTGTTGTACGTCGTAAATAAGCTACCCATGAGACCTTTCTCAAATGACATGAGATGACTGTGGGTTGGTGGTTGAGATTTTTGTTCAAATCTCACTTTATAAAAAAATGACAAGAATTTTGTGTTCATTACTCCATTGTTCTCTAACTTGTAGTGAATAGTCTAAAATATTTCACTTACAAGCTAAAAGAAGAATACGTAGTATTATGTGTTAATTTTTTATATTTTACAAAAAATAAAAATGAATTTTACTTTCGTGTAATGTGTGATAGGGTTATGGGTAATTATCGAACTTTTTCATTTCTTTTTAAACGAAAACAAAAATTAAAGGGACATCCAAGTTGTTGGAATATGACATTCTCTGTTTAGTCTGTTTAGACCTTCTAACGATAGTTACTTCCTTATAACTGATGCATTTAAGTAGCTAGTCAAATTTATTTACTAGAACCCTAGACTTTTACAAAAGTTTTTTATGCAAGCAAATATTGGGAGAAGTGGGAATAGAACTTGAGATCTTGAGCATACAGGGTAGTTGCTTTAGTCAATTGAGCTATATCGAAGTCAAAAGAATAATATATATAAAGGTAACACGGGCATAGTTTGAAGCAGGTACATAAAAATGATCTCAATATCACATTTACTTGATCCACCAAACAAGGCTCCATCAGTTCCATTGTTTGACATCTCAACTCTGACAAAATCACAATCAACCCGCCTACTCGCGGAATGCGATCCTCTTTCCACACCCTAAAACACCCTACACTGCCACGTCGAACCCCACGTTTCCATCCCTCAAATCCTCAAACATAGCAGCCACAACTCGATCCTTGACAAACACCGACGAGGCAGAAGCACTGGCATGCACTTGCGTCTCATTCTTCAGACGAAAAGGATCTTGGTACAACCGTTAGCGACGACATTAGTCATGGAGAGAAACTCCTTGTGATAGAAAACCGAGACTTGCATGAGTACGTCATAGTAGATGCTCTTGTCTTTGTAATTGAGTAAAGTGATGTACCAATTTGCGGTCAGTGAAGAGGAGTAGACAATAAAGGGAGAGACCGAGATGGAGTTGAGCTGGAATATTATTCTATGATGTGAAGAATTGTTGAAGATTCCCACAAGTAATGCCGTCAAGTTTATACAAGTTGTAGTTGTGTTGCGGTGGTGGAGTTGGCGTTGATCAGGGTGCTGGTGGCTGCAGCAACTAGGGTTTGCTTGGAAGAAACAATTTGAGTACTGACTTGGTGGGGCAGCATGGAGAACAATAGGTTAAAGAAGTGGTAATGAACACTGAACTAGCCGAGGGCCGTACGTAGTGGTGGTGATTGATGTTCTAAAACTATAAGCAGCTTAATTAATTACTAATTATAGGATACAATTCTTGAACTACATTGCAATTAAACATCTTAATTAAGGCATCTTAATTCCGGGTTATTTCCCTGTTTCTTGGAAGAAATTTTGTGAGGAATTTCAAGCTCTTAATTAAGCTTTTCTTTTGAATAAATTTTGCGATTTTTTTACTACTTTTTCAACGGATGCTAGTTTTTTTCGTGCACGGTTTTTGGGGTTGAGGCATCTTCCATAAAAATAGCTACTAATTGGTTGAATAATTTGAGGGCGTTAAGCTTTCCAATCTGAGTATAAAGTTGTGATGAAACCAAAATAAAGTTTTCATCGAACTTCCAAACGAAAGAAACTAATTCTGAATTGAAAACTCAAGATGGATTTGAAACTGAAAAATATCTTGCCAATGTTTGTGTCCTTGTTGTTAGTATCCATATCTAATGCCCAATCTGGTGTCTATGATGTAACAAGTGCAAATTATGGTGGAAAAGCAAGCTCTGATATAACCCAGGTAGGCATTATATATATATGCTTAAGCAATTCATCTTGAAATGCTAAACTAATTATTCGAGTTAGAATAGAAATTACTTCCGTACACACTCTTTGGTCTTTGCACATTGTTGCTCTTATTTCTTGATTTTTCTTTTGATTTGTTTAATTCAGAAGTAGGAAATAAATATGCATGGGAAAAATGAATAAGCGGAAAATCATTTCTGTTCTAGAATTGTTTGGTAATTAAACAGAATCATTTCAATTTTTAATTTTTATTTAATGTTTTTAATTAGGCATTGAGCAAAGCTTGGACAGATGCATGTGCATCGACATCGGCAAGTAAAATTGTTGTTCCAAGTGGGACATACAAGTTTGTAGGGGCAACTTTCAAAGGACCATGCAAAGCCCCTATTGAGTTTCAGCTTCAAGGCACATTGCAGGCTCCCGAAGATGGCAGCCAACTCCCAAAAGCAGATACTTGGATAGGTTTTGAGCGCATTGATGGGCTCACCTTATCCGGTGGTGGAACTTTCGATGGCCTAGGAGCAACTGCGTGGAAGCAAAATGACTGCAACAAAAACAAAAATTGCAAATCTATTGCTATCGTAAGATAATTTAAATCTTGTTCTTTTATAATTAAAATCTATTGCTAGATTGTGAACTGAACGGTTGATCATACTCTTCTATGAATATATGGTGCCTGATAGCTGATCCCATATATGTGAAAAAGGTATATATGTCAGGGAGCAAATCTAAGCCATCGAACATGTTGGTAATCTGCAATGTTTATTCACAGTATTTTCCTGACAACATAACTTTGACAAGAAACATTACTCGTCTTGTTTGTATATGTTTTTAACTTTTTCACACTATTCACAGAATCTGAGGTTCAATTTTGTCACCAATTCCATAATTCGAGACATAACAACAAAGGACAGCAAAAATTTCCACGTAAATCTTTTGGGTTGCAACAATGTGGCATTCCAACATTTTACCGTCTCAGCGCCTAAAGAGAGCATCAATACCGATGGAATTCATATCGGACGTTCAACTGGGATCAACATCACAGATACGACCATTGGAACTGGGGATGATTGCATCTCTATTGGTGATGGCACCAAGCAACTCCATGTAACCAACGTTACTTGTGGACCAGGCCACGGCATAAGCATCGGGAGCCTCGGAAAGTACGAGAATGAAGAACCTGTGTCCGGAATATTTATCAAGAACTGCACAATTTCAAATACAGATAATGGTGTGAGGATCAAAACATGGCCTGCTTCCCCTGCAAATGGCGTTGTCTCAGATGTTCACTTTGAGGATATTATCATGGATAATGTTAAAAACCCTGTCATCATAGACCAAGAGTATTGCCCACATAATCAGTGCACACTTCAGGTATACTATTTTACGGTACCAAAGTTACATCGTATTTACTTAGTCAAATACTTATTCTTGAATAATAGATACAACCGACGACCGTTTGATCTCTTGACCCCAATCTCAACTATTTTGAATAAATACCTGAGTGCACCGTTTGATTGTTTCTGAAAGGGTTTTCAAAAATTTCTATCAACCAAAAACACTTCTAGCGTTTTTCAAAAAAAAAAAAAAAAAAAAAAAAACTGAATTTGTCATAACTTCTTCGACATATTTATAATAACAATTTTATATAAAATATTTAAGAGTAAAAGTGCTTTATAATAATACTATTATTGTATCATTGTATGCAGGTTCCATCCAAAGTTAAGATCAGCAATGTTAGCTTCAAGAACATAAAGGGTTCATCTTCAACCCCAGTTGGTATCAAGCTTGTATGCAGTGGAGGGCTGCCATGTGAGAATGTGGAACTGAGTAACATTGATCTCACATACACCGGAAAAGAAGGCTCTATTACGTCTGAATGTAAACATATCAAGCCCACCATTAACAACGTGGCGCAGCCTCTTGCTTGTGCTACATCTTCTTGAAAATAAACCAATTACTCGTTGTGAATAAGTTACCCATGAGACTTTCTCAAATGGCATGAGATGAGTGTGGGTTGACGGTTGAGATTTTTGTTCAAACCTATCTTATAGAAAAAATGACAAAAGAAATATTGTGTTCATTACCCTAGTGCTCCTTAGCTAGTACTGAATTTTTACAAGGGATTTGAATCTAAAATATTTCATTTACAAGTTAAGAAGAATATTTTGAATCACATAATAAATTTTTTATTATTTTGAAATAAATTAAAATTAATTTTACTTTCGTCTAATGTGTAACAGTGTTATTGGGTAATTGTCGAACTTTTTCATTTATCTTTTAAACGAAAAATAAAAATTACAAGGATGACACGTCCCGACCCCGATATTCCCCGAATACCAGGATAGACACGTGCTGGCCGACACCCGAGAGTGATGAAAGCCATTTATTGAGTGCAAATGCTAAAAACAAGGGATAAATAAGACTTATAAATATAAAAGAATAATGAATATGCAAATAAGGAACGTGTTCAAAGCATACCATTAATCTAGAACACTAAAAGAAAATAATATAAAATTGAATGAACCAAGGGAGTGGGTCCTACACCAAGAGGACTCGAAGATGCCGATGTTGAAGTGCCTGGACGTTGGGATTATATGCCTCGATTCTAAGTCCTGAAGGGGGCGCAAAACAAACATGAGTGGACCAAGTTGATATATATATATATATATATATATATATATATATATATATATAATAAAACAGTTATCAACATGCTAACCCTCAGGTTTTATGAAAACACAAATATTATGATAAACATAGGTTTTCCGAAACCTAACATGTTGTGCAGTGTCTCAAATCATAACTTGTATATATAATAATTACTAGTGAATGTCTGATATAACTCTCCAGGCCCCATGCCGGCTCCCCGTCTCTGAGCAGACAGTAAGAGGAAAATACACTACAGGCCCCATGCCGGCTCCCTGTCCCTGTGCTAAATAGCCAGAGGAAACACACTCCAGGTCCTATGCCAACACCAAACCGTCGTCCGGGACGGACCAGATCTATCCCTACGTCCCGTAGCAGAAAGGATCACTAGGTAAGTACAAAACCAGTGAACATACATATACTGAAAATCAACTTTATAGTATAAAGTCATCCATCATCTATACTATAAAGAGGTGTTCTAAACATGTTCTAAATATTATATCGTCATCCATCAGATATTCTATAAGAACATGGGTTATAGAAAAAATAGTAATAATTCAAACTAGCCTCAGTAAACATATTATCTTGTAAAACGTTTCATAAAACATAATCATCAAATCATGCTTTTCATGTATGCATTTCTACTGTCAAAACATGCATTTTTTTTTAAAGGGTCCACTCACAGTACTTTGCCGTCGAAAAGTCATGCCATCTAGTGAAGAAGGAAACGCCACAGATAATTGCCCATAAGCACATAAATGGTACATTTAGTCAAACTCTACTCAAACGACTGAATTTGGGAAAACGGACATCGAAAACGGGTTCAGGACGTCGAAATTAGCCTAGGAGGGGTCTGGCATGAAAACCCAAAAAATCAACGGTCAAAGTCAACGTTGACCGTTGACCGGTCAAAGCTAAAGTCAACGCTGACCGTTGACCGGTCAAAGCTAAAGTCAACGCTGACCGTTGACCAGGTCAACAGTCCTACTGGGTCTGGGTCAACAGGTCAAACGGGTCTGGGCTTGGATCCGGATTGGGTTAAAGGGTTTGGACTTGGGTTGGATCCGGGTTTGGGCTTAAAGGGTTTGGGTCTAATGGGTTTAAGGTTAACGGGCCGAAGGCCCTAAAGGAAACGGCCCAAAGGCCTTTAAATTAACAAAACAAAAAAAAAATAATAAAAGGGTTGGGTTGGGCTACCCAGGGTTTTGGGCTTGGCAGGAAAGGCCCAAATGCCTTGGGTTTGGTGGTTCACCGGATTCCAAGGAAGGAAAAGGCCGGATTTCGACCGGAGAATTCCCAAGCTTCGATGGAGCTCAAAACTCAACCAAAACATGTCATTCAATATACAAATTGAATCCCCGAAGGTAAGGAATCAAAATATACCCTTGGTTCCCGTCATCGTGGCCGGAGTTGGCCGGAAAACAGCCTGGAAGCCACGGGTGTCCGCTTGAAACTGGGTAAGATTCAAATGAGTATAACTTCTTCAATACTCAATTAAATTGGGTGAAACAAAAAGGAAAGTTGTAGTACTCAGCGAGACGAAGAGATTGATACCTTGCATGCCGGCTAACTCGCCATGCTTTGGCCGGAAATTGCCTCGAAAGGGGCTGTGCTCGCCAGAAAACTGGGGAAATGTCTCCAAGGTGGTTTCTTCATGGTTTGACGTCCAAACCACAACCACGGGGTTAGAAAAGAACTATAGGGATGAAGAGAGAAGCATTTGGAGTGTTTTGAGGCTTACCCAAAATGGAAAGACGATGAACTCGCCGGAGTTTCTTTGTGCTCCACAAAGACGAAGAGAAAGAGAGCTAACGTGGTGATGATGGTGATGCTTTGCTATTGTTGTGGTGTTTGATGATAAGGGAGATGAGGGTTTGTTGGTGTGTGTATGTGTAGGTGTGTTCTGCTCAGAGGGAGGGAGAGAAAGACAGAAAGAATGGGTGAGGGATAGAGGTCGGGGGAAATGAGAGAAGAGAGAACTGAGAGAGAAGAAAGAGATGAGAGACTCGGGGGGACAGAATCAGGGGGTGGGCCACTTGGGCACATCATTTAAGACCCAAAAACAATTTTAAAAAGGAAAGTATCCCCAAACTTAGTGAAAATATAAAAATACCCTTTTTCTTCCGTAATTCCCGGGATGGGTTGTTACAAAGGACATCCAAGTTGTTGGAATATGACACTGTTTAGTTTGTTTAGACCTTCTAACGATAGCTATTTCCTTATAACTGATGCACTTAAGTAGTCACATTTATTTACTAGAACCTTAGACTTTTACAAGAGTTTTTTATGCAAGCAAATATTGGGGGGAAGTGGGAATATAACTTATGACTTCGAGTGTACGGCATTACTACAAAAAATACTTTGCGCAATGAAATAAGATTTGTTGCGCAAAGTAAGATTTCGTCACTCAAAACCTTGAGCGATGAAAATTTTGTCGCACATGGTTCGTCGCGCAAAGCTTGTGAAAATAGGGTTTGCGTGATGAAAATTAATCTTCGTCATGCAAAGGCATTTTGCGATATGAAACATTTCATCGCGCAAAGTCTTTGATTTTTTTTATTTAATTAAATTAATTTAATATGTTGCTCGACGAAATATTTGGTAAGAAAGTTTTTGGTTTTTATTTTTTTATGTAATTAAATTGACATTTTGTTTTATTATTTCTATTATTTAATTTAATTATAGTAATTGTTTGTGTGACAAAATATTTGGTAGCGCAAGATGTTTTGAATTTTTACTTTTTTAATTTAATTTAATTGTATGGCTTTATTTTTTTAATTACTTTAATTTAAATTGACATATTTAAAATAAAATTACATATGAAAAATAGTGATCAAATTATCCATAATATATTTTATTAAAAATGTACATATAAATTAACAAATTACAATAATAAAATCCTAATACAAGTTTATTGTGGTGGTAGTGGCAGGGGGATATGGTCTGATAGCGTCATAATCCTCAACTCTTCAACTTTCACCATCAAAGTCCCGACGATTCCCTACAAAAAAAAAAAAGGTCAAATAACCAAAAAAAAAAATAAAACATAAAATAATACCCAAAAATGGACATAACCTCCCCTAAAATTGGCATACCCCAAACTCCACCCCTCACCCTATACCCAACCCCAAACCCAAAATTAACTCCAAAAACACATATTAATGAGAAATAAATTAAAATTTAGAGAGAAAAATACCTTTTGGCAAGATTGAGAGTGAGTGAGAGATAGGGAGAGAGGAGTAAGTGAGACATAGGGAGAGAGTGAGAGAGTGAGAAAAGATAGAGAGTGAGTGAGAATGAGAGATAGATAGAGAGAGATGAGAGATTGGGTGTGAGAGAGGGGGTCGGATTTGGGGAGAGGGAAAGAGAGGAGCAGTAAGAGAACTAGAGAGATACATTGAGAAAATTGAGGAGTTATTTTGGTTTTAAAATCTATATCACTTTGAGCGATGAAAGATTGGTTGTGCAAAGTCTTAAAAAAAATTATAAAAAAAATTTGTGCGCCCCATTTTTGGCTCTCACCCAAATTTTTTGGGTTTTGCGCGACACAATATTGGTTCATCATGCAAAATTTATAGAAATAAATTTTCTTACACAATTTAAATTCAAAAAATGAAATAAATAGGGTTTATGCGACAAAATATTAGTATTCGTTGCCCAAGTTCAAAAAAAAAATAATAAAGAAAATAATTTTATTTTACAATTTAAAATATAAATAAAATAAAATAAATAGAGTTTAGGTAATGAAATGTTGATTCATCGTGCAAAGAAAATGATAAAAAAATAAAGAAAATAATTTAGGTTAACAATATAAAATATAAAATAAAATAAAAATAAAATAAATAGGCATTAGGCGATGAAACATTAATATTCGTTGCGCAAAGCTTTTAAAAAATAATAAAAACTGTAAAAATAATTTATTTTACAATTTAAAATATAAATTAAATAAAAATAAATAAAGTGGGTTTATATTTCGTTGCGCAAAAGTTTTAAAAAGATAATTATTTTATTTTATTTATTTTTGTAAAGACTTTGCGAGACGAACTTTAAATTTTCGTTACGCAAAGTGACTTTGCGTGACGATGTGCGTTTTGTTGTGAAAAATTTCATCGCTCACGACTTTGCGGGACGAAGTTTAAAATTTCGTCATGACGATGTGTGTTTCATCGTGCAAGGGTTTGTTTTTAACTAGTGCGAGTAGATGCTTTTAGTCAACTGAGCTACATCGCAAGTCAAAAGAATACATATATAAAGGTAGCACGAGTATAGTTTGAAGCAAATACATAAAAATGAACGATCATTTTTAATTACCCTCAACATCACATTTACTTGATCCACCAAACACCGCCCCCATCAATTCCATTCTCAAGCCTGACAAAATCACAATCAATGTAACATCCCACATCGCCCAGGGGAGTGATCCTTATATGTATATTCCCATTCCTACCTAGCACGAGGCCTTTTGGGAGCTCACTGGCTTCGGGTTCCGTAGGAACTCCGAAGTTAAGCGAGAAGGGGGCTAGAGCAATCCCATGATGGGTGACAATTTGGTATCAGAGCCTAACCCTGGTCGTGGTGTGCTGACGAAGACGTCGGGCCCCTAAATGGGGTGGATTGTGACATCTTACATCGCCTAGGGGAGTGATCCTTATATGTATATTTCCATCCCTACCTAGCACGAGGCCTTTTGGGAGCTCACTGGCTTCGGGTTTCATGGGAACTCCGAAGTTAAGCGAGAAGGGGGCTAGAGCAATCTTATGATGGGTGACCCACTGGGAAGTTGCTCGTGAGTTCCAAAAAACAAAACCGTGAGGGAATGGTAAGCCCAAAGCGGACAATATCGTGCTACGGTGGTGGAGCGGGCCCGGGAAGTGATCCGCCTCGGGCTGGGATGTGACATTTGGTATCAAAGCCTAACCCTGGTCATGGTGTGTCGACGAGGACGTCGGGCCCCTAAGGAGGGTGGATTGTAACATCCCACATCGCCCAGGGGAGTGATCCTTATATGTATATTCCCATTCCTACCTAGCACGAGGCATTTTGGGAGTTCACTGGCTTCGGGTTCCGTAGGAACTCCAAAGTTAAGCGAGAAGGGGGCTAGAGCAATCCCATGATAGGTGACCCACTGGGAAGTTGCTCGTGAGTTCCCAAAAACAAAACCGTGAGGGAATGGTAAGCCCAAAGTGGACAATATCGTGCTACGGTGGTGGAGCGGGCCCGGGAAGTGATCCGTCCCGGGCCGGGATGTGACAATCAACCCTCAATTGCTTTGTAATCGTGAGATTCTTGTGACAAATAATACAAGAATACGAGTACAAAGTAATAATTTGTATTAATAAATTTAGAGTTACAATCTTTTTACAAAACTTGAATCCTCGGATTTGATCTACGGAGTGAAAAATGGGGTTGTTGTTGATCCAAGGGTCATGATAACTTGATCTCGAATGAACGGATGCCGCAAGGGTTTGGCTAGTGGTGATGGAAGAATCAGTACGTGTAGGGGTGCTTCACAAGTGTGGCGAAGAATGCAAGATCTAGAGAAAACTGATATGGTGTAATAGGTTTTCTTATTAACTTCACAGAACAAGATTACATTCTTATACACACTGTGTATGACTTGATCCTATTCTATTGCCTATAATTAAGGCAAATTGAGAACTAAATAAGGAAGTAAATCACTAATGAATAATTTACAATGTTTGACTTAATCAATCCAAGATATCCTCTTTAACACTCCCCCTCAAGTTAGAGTGTATATTGATAACACCCAACTTGTTAAGTAATCCCTCAAATTGAACCGAACCTAGTGCTTTGGTAAACAAGTCAGCTGGCTGGTTTATTGTTCTTACATAGGCTGTTCGCACCATTCCTTCTTGTATTTTCTCACGCACTACATGGCAATCTATCTCTATGTGTTTTGGTCGTTCATGGAATACTGGATTTGAAGAGATGTGCAAAGCAGCTTGGTTGTCACAAAACAGCGCAACAGGTTGTGCATGGTTCACTCTCAAATCTTTCAAAATGTTCTTCAACCATGTGACTTCACAGCATGTAGTGGCCATGGAACGATACTCTGCCTCTGCATTGGAACGAGACACGGTACTTTGTTTCTTTGTTTTTCAAGAAATTGGTGCTTAGCCAAGCAAAATGCAATAACCAGTTATTGATCTTCGAGTGTCTTTACATCGAGCCCAATCAGCATCACAAAATGCTCATAATTGCAATGAACCTGTGGAATGAAGAAATATTCCTTGTCTAGGAGCTTGTTTGATGTACTTGAGAACTATGTGAGCGGCGTCAAGGTGTGGCTGCCGTGGTTTATCCATGAACTGACTCAACACATGCACTGCATAAGTTAGATCAGGCCTTGTGATGGTCAAATAAATCAATCTACCAATGAGTCGCCCATACAGGGATGGATCGCTCAGTAATTCCCCATCTGTTTGTGTGAGAGACAGATTTTGTTCCAAAGGGACCCGTGAAGGTTTAGCTCCAAGAAACCCAGTGTCATCTAATATTTCCAACGCATATTTACGTTGGCATAAAGTGATTCCCTTCTTTGATCTTGCAACCTCTATCCCCAAGAAGTATTTGAGTTGTCCCAAGTCCTTTAGTTTGAAACGTAAGGAAAGAAATTTCTTGGTCTCTTCTATCTCTTGTAAATTATTTCCTGTGAGTATCACATCATCAACGTAGACCAATAATGCTATAAAATTACCTTGGCAACGTCGGATGAACAATGAGTAATCAGAGCATGACTGATGGAATCCGGCAGTCTTGAAAGCCGTGGATAGTTTGATAAACCATTGTCTCGAGGCTTGCTTTAAACCATACAGGGATTTGTTTAATTTGCATACTCGAGTCTCCCCCTTTCGTCTAAATCCAGAAGCAAGGACATATAGACATCCTCATATAAATCACCATGTAAAAATGCGTTGTTCACATCAAGTTGGTGTAAATGCCAACCTTGTCGCGATGTAACACTGAGAAGGACATGAACTGTGGTCAGTTTGGCAACTGGTGCAAAGGTTTCCATATAATTAACACCTTCAATTTGACTATATCCCTTCGCGACAAGCCGAGCTTTGTACCGTTCGAGACTGCCATCAGGTTTAAGCTTGACTTTGTAGACCCATTTGCACCCAATGAGACGTTTGTGGGGTGGCAAGGGCATGAGAGTCTAAGTGTGGTTGGCTTGGAGAGCTGCAATTTTATTTTACATGGTCGCACGCCATTGGGGATCCTGGACAGCCTGTTGAAAACTAGTAGGTTCTTGGAGAAGGGTAAGTGTGGTGGTGAATGCTTTATGAGGAGAAGACAAGTGATCATAGGATAAATAATGTGAAAGAGGGTGAGAAGTACCTGAGGCCTGGACCATGCTCATGGAAGAAGTCGGAGCGACACGGGAAGGAAGGGTTGCCTCAACATGAAAGTCCTGCAAGAAGCTAGATGGTTTGGTTGGTTGTGTGCCACAGCGGAGGGGGGAGTATCGCGGTGGGTAGACGAAGGTGTAGAAGGTAGGTTGTCGAGAGCGGTGGTGGAAGGAGATGATGTGGAAGCAGGATCCTCGGGTGTGATGCCATAATGACGAGGAGAATCAGGATAAGTGTTTCTTAAGATAGTGACTGAAGGAGATGGATCGGGAAAGGAGTCCATGGTAAATGATAAAGGTGAAATGGAATGATGTGAGGGTGGTGCAGCGGAAAGAGCAGGAGTGTGATAAGGGAATTGATCTTCCAAAAACACAACGTCTCGTGAGACAAAGACCTTTTTAAGTGTGAGATCAAAGAGTCTATAACCCTTTTGACCATAAGGGTATCCAAGAAAAAGACAACGACTAACACGGGGATCAAATTTGGAAGGTCGTTGCGCATGAGTGGATGCAAAACATAAACAACCAAAGACTCTTAAGTGGGAATAGTTGGGTTCTTTCTGGAACAGTTTTGCATATGGTGTTTTCCCTTGGAGAAGAGGAGTAGGTGTCATATTGATGAGGTATGCAGAAACAAGGATGGCATCCCCCCAAAAGAAGCTTGAAAAAGTAATGCTCTAGCCATATTAAGTAGGTGCCGATGTTTACGTTATGCAACACCATTCTGTTGGGGTGTATTAACACAACTAGATTGATGTAGGATTCCTTTGAGAACATAAAAACGTTCAAGTTTAAACTCAGGACCATTGTCACTTCGCACTATTTTGACCTTAGTATTGAATTGAGTTTCTACCATGCGAATAAATTGGACTAAGAGTTCTCATGTATCTGACTTTTGCTTCATCAAATAAACCCATGTGCTCCTAGTATGGTCATCGACAATAGTGAGAAAATATTTGGCACCGGAAAGAGACGCAACTTGATAACCACCCCAAATGTCAATATGTATTAACTCAAAACATGATTTACTAGAAATGGTGCTTAATTGAAAAGGCAATCTTGTTTGTTTGGCTAATGGACAAATCAAACAATTATTGGAAGCACAAGATTTATGATTGAAAATGGGAAATAACGAAGAAACTTTTGGAGAGGGATGTCTAAGACGTTGGCGCCATAGACAAGGAGAAGTGAATTGAACGTTATTGCATGTTCCTTTCTTAGGGGGTTCAAGGTAGTAGAGCCCCTTTCGTTCAATGCCCGTCCCAATCATCTTCCCCGAGCGTAGGTCCTGTATGACACAAAAATGGTTTAGGAAAATGGTGATATATAGTGAGTCATATGCTAACTTGCTGATAGAGATCAAATTTAATCGAAAAGGTGGTACACATAAGACATTATCAAGAATGAGATTGGGTGAAAAGATTATTTTTCCAATATGGGTGACTTTAGCAAAGGAGCCATTGGGTAATTCAACAGTGTGATTCTCAACTGGTTTTGAATTCAAGAGAAGATCAGGACTACAAACAATGTGGTCCATAGCCCCACTATCCAGGATCCAAATATTTTGCCATGATATGTAAAAGAGAAAACTTTACTTGAAAAATCTTCAACATGTGAGGATTACCGACTTGATTAACGAAGGAAGACTTGTTTTGTTCAACATTTGAAAAATTTGTTTGCAATCTTCCTGAGAGAAAGGAAAGCTAGGCATCACCTCCTTTTTGTCATGCAATGTAACCTGATTCCCTTTGGAAGGCAAGGAATAACCTGATTCATTTTCAGCAGCGGCTTTTCTCTTTCGACAGTAGTCAAAAGTGTGACCTTTCCAGCCACAAAAGGTGCATTTAAGATGTGCACGACAGTTCTTTTTGGTGTGGTTTGTCTTGTTGCATTTACCACAGCATTGCCCACTATTGTTAGACTCGGTTTCTCGTCCAGCGCCCTTCACAGCGAACACCACTGCTTCTGATTGAACAATGCTCTTAGCACTCGAGACTCCAACTTGTTTCTCATGTCGAAGGACAACTGCATAGGCTTTGTTTACAGTGGGCAGTGGCTCTAGCAATAGGGTGTTACCACGAACCGTAGCATACGATTCATTTAAGCCCATGAGAAACTTCATAGTTTTCTGAGTTTCAACATATGACATCATCTCTCTCTTGGTCTCACAATGGCATGCCGGGACTGAACACAAGGCATCACGTTCATCCCAAAGACTCTTAAGTTTGGTAAAATAAGAGCTTACCGTCATGTCACTTTGTACACAATCATGGATTTCGTTTTCAATATGAAATAATTGTACGATGTTCACATGAGAAAACCTCTCTTGCAGGTCTAGCCACATCTGCCGTGCGTCCTTGCAATGTATGACACTTCCCGAGATTTCCTTTGACATGGAACCAAGCAACCACATTTTCACCAGGTTGTTGCATCTGTTCCATTGTTGCAGTTCTTCAATCTGTTCATCACTTGGCTTCTTGATCATCCCATCAACAAGCCCTAGTTTGTTCTTGACCATTAAAGCCATGGTCATGGATTGGACCCATGTGCCATAGTTATCTTCCACAAGCTGCTGCGGCACAAGTATTGCGCTAGGTTGATCCGAGTGGTGAAGGTAGAGTGGATGATTAGGGTTTTCCCATTTTTGATACAAAGTCATGCCTAAAGAGGTTGACTTTTCTGATTTGTCACCCATGGCTATTGCTGCTAGGGTTTGTGTTTCGTGTTTTGTGTGTGTCCCAGTTCGATCACTCTGGTACCATCTAGAGAAAACTGATATGGTGTAATAGGTTTTCTTATTAACTTCACAGAACAAGATTACATTCTTATACACACTGTGTACGACTTGATCATATTCTATTGCCTATAATTAAGGCAAATTGAGAACTAAATAAGGAAGTAAATTGATAGGAGCATATTCATGCGACTTAAATGGCTTGTTCTCGTGCATTTACGTTATGTTTCTTTAGTTATTTTAGTACTTTAAGCTATTTTCGTGTGTTTGTAGGCCAAAAGGGCTAAAGGAGCAAAAAGATGCATTTTGGAGACGTTTGGAGCACTTTTGGGCTAAGGATGGATAGCTTATGCTTGGAGCCAAAGTGTTGGACAAAACTGAAGCTTTGTGTGCACTTTAGAACATAAAACAAAGGGCCTAGCCCAAGCAAACAAAGCCTTAGAACCAGAAATTCCCATGCCAACACATAAACAAAGCCCTTTGCCATGCAACACATGCACTCCCATTTCACATTCACTTCACCCTTTGCCGTGACTTCACATTGCATTTCCAGCATGCATTCACATGCATTTTCAGCTACATATTCACCCACATACACTTTAATCATTCAACATATGCATTCACACACTAACAACCATTTTGTGCCGTGTATTTCATCACCTTTCCAGCTTTCCCTTTCAATTCCAGCATGCATTCACACACCAACAACCATTCTATGCCGTGCATTTCATCACCTTTCCAGCTTTCCCTTTCAATTCCAGCATGCATTCACATACAAACACCTTAAACAAACAGCCATATACATCTCCACTCCTCCTATAAATACCCTTGCATTCCATTCACCAAATCATCTCATTTTTGATACACTTCACACCACACAAACACAACCCTTGTGCCGCAAATCCCCTTCCAATCTGTGCAGTTTTTATCCTCCATTTCAGCCACTATCCAACTACTTCCCATCCCTCCAAAACACTTCACATAATCCCCAAAGCTCACCTTAGACCTTGTGCCACAATAACGAAGAAGAAGAGTGCCTAAACGTTCATACAATTCAAGTTTGAGTTGTTGGAATGTTTAGGTGTTTCTTTGATTTCAAAGTTTAAATTCAATTTTCTTTGTTTTGTAATGGAAGAGAAGAGTGCCTAAACGTTCATACAATTCAAGATTGAGTTGTTGGAATGTTTAGTTGTCTCTTTGATTTCAAGGTTATGAGGAACTAAACCCCCTGTAGCTAGGGGGTGATTCGAAACTATGTTTATATTTACAATATGAATTGATTACTTTTGGTTGGAATTTCATAAGTTGTGGATTCAATTCGTTTAACTGTTTGATTGATAACGTATTTATGTATGTTCATTGAGATTGCAAGCTTAATTTTCATGCATGAATATGACGCTTATAAACAATCGCGTTAAATGAATTCTTGGCATAAGTTTCATGCGTATTCCATAGTAACGAATGCCTCGTCAATGTTTATGATTTCCGTTGGACTTAATGATCTTTGTTGAATGTCTCTATCATGCGTATTCCATAGTTAGGGACTTTGATTAAGAATAATTTGGTTGTAATGCGTATTCCATTCAATCCAATGAATCCAGGGAAATCTGAAAGTTAATTTAAGCGAACCTAATTAACTTGGAGCATTGAGTTTCATAATTTATCGAAAGACCAACCGAAAATCAATCTTGTATTGCAAGTGTAACATGTGTGGAGAGGAACCCCTTGGCTATTCCATCATCCATATTTTCATCACATTCATATTTACGTTTATTCGTTTTACAATTTGCTTAGTTTATTAACTTGTTTTGTTATTTCAATTTTCGTCAAATCAAACTTCCCCCCCCTTATTTTGTTAAGTCTTAATCATTTGATTTGTCTTATTTTATGTTTTTAAAGTATTTGGAGTCTTTTGAACTTGTTTTGAGTCTTTTAAGTTTGTCTTAGTGTTTTAAAAGTTAGTTTTATTTATTTAAGTCAAGTGTTTAGCATCCCTAGTTAATCCCCGGTTAGAACGATCCCTACTTACATCATTACTACAATTGTCACAAATAGGGTTTAATTTGTATGCGTATAATTATCGCATCATAAATCACTAATGAATAATTTACAATGTTTGACCTAATCAATCCAAGATATCCTCTTTAACACAAAAGCTTTCTGAATCTTCTAAATGTTTGGGAATTTGGGAGTTTGAGCATCTTGGTGTTTGGATGTATTTCTGACCCTTTTATTTCTCTTGGAGCTGCGTATTTATAGGCTCTCCAAGTCTTTGCCTACGACTAGATTTGACATTGATTGTGGACTTGATTAATTGACTAAAGAACACAAGCCTTGATTTTGGGTTTGGTTGACATTTTAAATCAATTAATTTGTTTTGATTTAAATTAAAATTAATTAAATAATTAATAAAGATAATTCCTTAATGACTCGTTTGGTTTTGATGAGTCACATGTAAAGTGTACGATATGTGAGACCAACGGTGCATGCCACGTAAGCCCAGGCATGTCAAAATTTAAGGTGTTGGTGAACATTTATTTTACCGAAATTTCGATGTCTACAAGCCTACTCGCGGAATGCGATCCTCTTTCCACCCTAAAACCACCCTGTACTGCCACGTTTGAACCCCACGATTCCGTCCCTCAAATCCTCAACCACAGCCGCAATTCAATCCTTGACAAATTAACATCAACGAGGCAGAAGCACTGGCACGCACTTGCTTCTCATTCTTCAGATGAATCGGATCTTGGTACAACCGTTAGCGACAGCGTTAGTCATGGAGAGAATCTCCTTGTGATAGAAAACCGATACTTGCCTGAGTACGTCATAGTAGATGCTCGTCTTTGTAATTGTTTCTAGCAAATAAAGTGATGTACCAATTCGCGGTCAGTGAAGAGTATATAAAGGGAGCAATTGAGATGGCAATGCTGTAGCCAAGAATTACGTACGTGGGTGGGCAAAGTTAATTAATCTTTCAATCTTTTTTTTACGTACATAAAGTTATATAATAGTAAATCTAAAAGTAATAATTTGAAGTAAGAAATTTATACTATGTTTTCTAGGCTTGTAATCTTCAAAACTTTTAAATGAATAAAATAAGAAACCATTTGTAGTATGTAAATTTTAAATTGTTACTAAATTATAATATTAGGTAAAATGATGAGTTTATTTAACATATAGTAGCTCTTATTTTCCTTAAAAACATCTTTAAGATTCAAAATTTACATTTGCTAAGTGGAAAATGACAGTTAAAAATCATTAAATAGCCCAAAAGATTACTATTTTTAAACTTAAAAATTCAAAACTCTCCATATGCTATAGCCTACAGGGAGCCTTGTACTTGGCTCCGCCACTTCGAGGTGGAGTTGAGCTGGAATTCCGTGCTATAATGTGAAGAATTGTTTAAAATTATTATTGCGAGGATTCCCACAAGTCATGCCGTAAAGTTTAAACAAATTATAGGCGTTGTCGGGGTGGTGGAATTGGCGTTGATCAGGGTGCTGGTGACTGCAGAAACTAGGTTTGCTTGGAAGAAACAATTTGAGTACGTACTGACTTGGAGAGGAAGCATGGAGAACATGTTAAAGAAGTGGTAATTGACAATGAACTAACCTAGGGCCATACAGATTGGTGGTAATTCATGTTCTAAAACTAGAAGCAGATTAATTAATTACTAATCATAGGATATAATTCTTGAACTACATTGCAATTAAACATATTAATTAAGGCATCTTAATTTGGGGCTACTTCCCTGTTTCTTGGAAGAAATTTTCTGTGTGAAGAAATTTCAAGCTCTTAATTAAGTTTTTCTATTGAAGAAATTTTGAGATTTTTTTACTACGTCTTCAACGGCAGCTAGTTTTTTTTGTGCATGGTTTTTTAGGGTAAGGCATCTTCCATAAAAATAGCTAGTAATTGGTTGAATAATTTGAGGGCGTTAAGCTTTCCAATTTGAGTATAAAGTTGCGATGAAACCAAAATAAATTTTTCATCAAACTTCCAAACAAAAGAAACTAATTCTGAATTGAAAACTCAAGATGGATTTGAAACTGAAAAATATCTTGCCAATGTTTATGTCCTTGTCGTTAGTATCCACATCTAATGCCCAATCTGGTGTCTATGATGTAACAAGTGCAAATTATGGTGGAAAAGCGAACTCTGATATAACCCAGGTAGGCATTATATATGCTTATGTAATTCTTCTTGAAATGCTAAACTAATATTTCTAGCTAGAAGAGAAATTACTTCTGTACACACTTAGTCTTCGCACATTCTTGTCTTTGTTTCTTGCTTTTTCTTTCGATTTGTTTTATTAGAAGTAAGCAATAAGTATGCATGGGAAAAAAAATGAAAAAATGGAAAATCATTTCCATTCTAGAATTGGTTCATAATTAAACAGAATCATTTCAATTTTTAATTTTTAATTTTTTTTTTCAATGTTTTTAGTTAGGCTTTGAGCAAAGCTTGGACAGATGCATGTGCATCGACATCGGCAAGTAAAATTGTTGTTCCAAGTGGGACATACAAGTTTGTAGGGGCAACTTTCAAAGGACCATGCAAAGCTGCTATTGAGTTTCAGCTAAAAGGCACGGTGCAGGCTCCAGAACATATCAAGGATCTCCCAAAAGAAGGTACTTGCGTAGCTTTTGAGCGCATTGATGGGCTCACCTTATCTGGTGGTGGAACTTTCGATGGCCAAGGAGCAATTGCTTCGAAGCAAAATGATTGTCACAAAAACAAAGATTGCAAATCTAAAGCTGTCGTAAGATAATTTAAATCTCGTTCTTTTATAATTTAAATCAATTGCTAGATTGTGAAACTAATAGGCTGATCGTACTCTTCTAAGAGAAAATATATATATATATATATATATATATTTATGGTGCCTGACAGCCAGAGCCATACGTGTGAAAGGCGTAAATATTAGCCATTAGGTAGCGACCTTAAGTCATGGATCATGTGGATAATCTGCAATTTTGATTCTTTCTGACTACATAAAAATTCTCCTAACAATATAACTTTTGCAAGAGACATTACTCATCTTAATATGTTTTAACTGTTTTCACACTTTGGCAGAATTTGAGGTTCAATTCTGTCACCAATTCCATAATTCAAGATATAACAACAAAAGACAGCAAAAATTTCCACGTCAATCTTATGGGTTGCAAAAATCTGGTATTCCAAGATTTTCCTGTCTCAGCGCCTCAAGAGTGTCAATACAGATGAAATTCATATGGGACCTTCATCTGGGATCAACATCACAGATACAACCATTGGAACTGGGGATGATTGCATCTCTATAGGTCACGGAACCAACCAACTCCATGTAACCAACGTTAAATGTGGACCAGGCCACGGCATAAGCATCGGAAGCCTCGGAAGGACTGAGGATGAAGAACCTGTGTCCGGAATCTTTATCAAGAACTGCACGATTACAAATACAGATAATGGTATGAGGATCAAAACCTGGCCTGCTTCCCCTGCAAAGGGTACTGTTGTCTCAGATGTGTACACCATATAAGCTGTGTACACCTGAGGTATACTATTTACACCAAATTTACATCATAGTTTCTTTTTTACTTAGTCAAATACTTAATCTTGAAGAATAGAATACAATTGATAACCATTTCATCTATTGACACCAATCTCCACTATTTTGAATGGATACTTGAGTTCACCAGCCTATTTGAGATTGTTTATGAAAGGTTTAAAAAAAATATGTCGACCAAAAGCGTTTTTATCAATGTTTGATATAAAAACTTAAAAGCACTTTATGGAGAAGTATATTTTTTCAAAAAGAACTCCTGTGTAGTTTTCCAAAAAATTACACTTGAATTTTTAATTACTTTTTTTGGCATATTGATAATTGAAACATTTTTGTAAAAGTGCTTCTTAATGATACTATTATTATGTGCAGGTTTCATCCAAAGTTAAGATCAGCGATGTCAGCTTTAAGAACATAAGGGGCTCATCTTCAGGCCCAGTTGGTATCAAGCTTTTATGTAGTGGAAAGCTGCCATGTGAGAATGTGAAACCGAGTTGACATTGATCTCACATACACTGGAGATAAAGGCTCTATTACCTCTGAATGTAACATGTCAAGCCCACCATTAACAACGTGGCAAAGCCTCTTGCTTGTGCTACATCTTCTTAAAAACAAGCCAATTATTCGTTGTGAACAAGTTTTTTTTGTTTGTTTTTGTCGTGCGTTGTAAATAAGTTACCCATAAGACTATTCTCAAATAGCATGAGATGAGCGTGGGTTGACGGTTGAGTTTTTTTGTTCAAAGCTCTCTTTGTAATAACATGATAAAATACATTTTGTGTTCATTACTCCAAGTTTCCCTAGCTAGTATTGAATTTTCATATGTGATTTGAATTTAAAATACTTCATTTACAGGTTAACTGTCGAACTTTTTCATTTTTTTAAACAAAAATAAAAATTATAAGGATATCCGAGTTGTTAGAATATGACACTATGTTTAGTCTGTTTAGACCTTCTAACGATAGTTATTTCCTTATAACTGATGGACTTAAGTAGTCACATTTATTTACTAGAACCCTAGACTTTTGCAAGAGTTTTTTATGCAAGCAAACATTGGGGGAAGTGAAAATAAAACTTATGACCTCGGGTATATGGGGTAGATGTTTTTAATCAATTGAGCCACATCACAATAAGTCAAAAGAGTAATACATATATAAAGTAGCACGGGCATAGTTTGAAGCAGTACATAAAACTGAACGATCATTTTTAATTACCCTCCACATCACATTTACTTGATCCACCACACAAGAGCCACCACATAAGGCTCCATCAGTTCCATTGGTCGACATCTCAACCCTGACAAAATCACAATCAACCCTCAATAGCCTTGTAAACTCGAGATTCTTGAGACAAATAATGCATGAACACTTGTATAAAGTAATAATTTGTATTAATAAATTTAGGGTTATAATGTCACATCCCGGGTTGGACTCCATCGTAGAGCGATATTATTCGCTTTGGGCCCCGACCACGCCCTTACAGTTTTGTTTCTAGGAACTCACACGAGAACTTCCCAGTGGGTCACCCATCCTGGGATTGCTCTTGCGCAAACTTGCTTAACTTCGGAGTTCCTACGGAACCCGAAACCAGTGAGCTCCAAATGGCCTCGTGCTAGGTAGAGATGAGAATATACATATAAGGCTTAGAGGATCCACTCCCCTGGACGATGTGGGATGTTACATATAATCTTTTTACAAAACTTGAATCCTCTTTTTCGATCCTTGGTGTGAAAATTGTGGGTGTTGTTTATTTAATGGTGACGATGACTTAATCTCAAATGAACAAATGCTACAAGGGTTTGTCTTAGAGCCGTGTATTTATAGGCTTTCCATATCTTGCCTACGGTTGAATTTGGTCTTGATTGTAGACTTGATTTATTGACGAAAGAAACACAAGACTTGATTTTGGGCTTGTTTCATGATTTGGCATTTTAAATCAATTAATTTGTTTCGATTTAAATTAAAACTAATCAAAGAACTAATAAAGATAATTCTTTAATTACTTTCCGCCAAGTGTCCACACGTGTCACTTTATGATTCGTCCGGTTTTGATGAGTGACATGTCACATGTACGATTTGTGCGACCCTCGGTGCATGCCACGTAAGCTCAGGTATGTCAAAATTTAATGTATTGGTAAATATTTATTTCATTGAAATTTCGATGTATGCAAGCCTAACTGCGGAATGCGATCCTCTTTCCACTCTAAAACAACCCTGCACTGCCACATTGAACCCCACGATTCCATCCCTCAAATCCTCAACCACAGCAGCCGCCACTCAATCCTTGACAAATTAACACCAACGAGGCAGAAGCACTGGCACGCAAGCTTCTAATTCTTCAGACGAATCGGATCTTGGTACAACCGTTAGCGACAACGTTAGTCATGGAGAGAAACTCCTTGAGAAAGAAAACGAGACTTGCATGAGTACGTCATAGTAGATGCTCTTGTCTTCGTCTTTCTAGCAAGTAAAGTGATGTACCAATTTGCGGTCAGTGAAGAGTAGACTATAAAGGGAGACACCGAGATATGCCATCTAGCAAGTAAAATGATGTACCAATTTGTCTTTGTATTGTTTCCATGCTATGATATGGTTTAAAACTATTATTGTGAGGATTCCCACAAGTCACGCTGTAAAGTTTAAACAAGTTGTAGGTGTGTCGCGGTGGTGGAGTTGGTGTTGATCAGGGTGCTGGTGGCTGCAGCAACTAGGGTTTGCTTAGAAGGAACAATTTGAGTACTGACTTGGAGAGGAAGCATGGAGAACTATATGTTGAAGTGGTAATTTACACTGAACTTGTTAAAATTTCTTTGTCCCACATCAGCCACAAAGCTTAAGAAAAAGCCCTTTAAATAGAATTACCCCACTCTAACTATCACCGAGACCTTTTGTATTAAAACCCCACACCTGACTGATTGAGCAGGTGGTCAAGTAGGGACAGTATCAGTGTTGTTGGGGTGGGCCCATGGCCGTCTACCTGAAATTTAAGAAAACTAACCTAGGGCCATACATAGTGGTGGTAATTGATGTTCTATAAGCAGCTTAATTAATTACTAATGATAGGATATAATTCCTAATTACAGGATATAATTCTTGAACTACACTGTAATTAAACATCTTAATTCGGGTCTACTTCCCTGTTTCTTGGGAGAAATATTCCGAGTGAGGAAATTTTGGCTCTTAATTAAGCCTTTCTTTGGAAGAAATTTTGAGATTTTTTCACTACTTCTTCAACGGCTGCTAGTTTTTTTCGTGCACGGTTTTTGGGGGTAAGCCATCTTCCATAAAACTAGCTAGTAATTGGCTAAATAATTTGAGGGCGTTAAGCTTTCCAGTCTAAGTATAAAGTTGCGATGAAACCAAAATAAAGTTTTCATCAAAATTCCAAACGAAAGAAACTAATTCTGAATTGAAAACTCAAGATGGATTTGAAGCTGAAAAATATCTTGCCAATGTTTGTGTACTTGTTATTATCCACATCTAATGCCCAATCTGGTGTCTATGATGTAACAGGTGCAACTTATGGTGGAAAAGCAAACTCTGATATAACCCAGGTAGGCATTATAGATGCTTACGTAATTCTTCTTGAAATGCTAAACTAATATTTCTAACTAGAAGAGAAATTACTTCTGTACAGACTTTTTGGATTTTGCACATTCTTCTTTTCCTTTTGATTTGTTTAATTTAAAGTAAGAAATAAATATGCATGAGAAAAAATATGAATAAGCGGAAAATCATTTCCATTCTAGAATTGTTTGGTAATTAAAGCAAATCATTTCAATTTTTAATTTTTAATTTTTATACAATGTTTTTAATTAGGCTTTGAGCAAAGCTTGGACAGATGCATGTGCATCGACATTGGCAAGTAAAATTGTTGTTCCAAGTGGGACATACAAGTTTGTAGGGGCAACTTTCAAAGGACCATGCAAAGCTCCTATTGAGTTTCAGCTCCAAGGCACGGTGCAGGCTCCGGAACATATCAAGGAACTCCCAAAAGAAGATACTTGGGTAGCTTTTGAGCGCATTGATGGGCTCACCTTATCTGGTGGTGGAACTTTCGATGGCCAAGGAACAACTGCTTGGAAGCAAAATGATTGCCACAAAAACAAAGATTGCAAATCTAAAGCTGTTGTAAGATAATTTGATTCTTGTTCTTTTATAATTTAAATCAATTGCTAGATTGTGAAACTAAACGGCTGATCATACTCTTCTAAGAATATATATATATATATATATATATATATATATATATATGGTGCTTGACAGCTTGAGCCATACGTGTGAAAAGAGAATATATTAGGTAGCAAATCTAAATCATGGATCATGTGAATGATCTCGATTTTGATTCAATGTGACAATATAAAAATTTTCCTGACATAACTTTGACAAAAGACATTACTCATCTTAATATGTTTTAATTGTTTTCACATTATTCGCAGAATTTGAGGTTCAATTTTATCACCAATTCCATAGTTCGAGAAATAACAACAAAAGACAGCAAAAATTTCCACGTCAATCTTTTGGGTTGCAACAATTTGGCATTCCAACATTTTACAGTATCAGCGCCTAAAGAAAGCGTCAATACAGATGGAATTCATATGGGACGCTCAACTCAGATCAACATCACAGATACAACCATTGGAACTGGGGATGACTGCATCTCTATAGGTCATGGTACCAAGCAACTCCATGTAACCAACGTTACATGCGGACCAGGCCACGGCATAAGCATCGGAAGCCTCGGAAGGACTGAGGATGAAGAACCTGTGTCCGGAATCTTTATCAAGAACTGCACAATTTCAAATACCGATAATGGTGTAAGGATCAAAACCTGGCCTGCTTCCCCTGCAAAGGGTACTGCTGTCTCAGATGTTCACTTTGAGGATATTATCATGGACAATGTTAAAAACCCTGTCGTCATAGACCAAGAGTATTGCCCACATAAGTTGTGCACACCTGAGGTATACTATTTTACACCAAAATTAATATCAAAGTTTCTTTGTTGCTTAGTCAAATACTTAATCTTGAAGAACCCAAACAGAACAACAAAGATTTCTTGACACCAACCTCCGCTATTTTGAATGGATACTTGAGTCCATCGGCCTATTTGAGATTGTTTATGAAAGGTTTAAAAAAAATTCTCAACAAAAGCACTTCTAGCGATGTTTGATATAAAAACTTAAAAATGATTTATGGAGAAAGGTATATGCTTTTAGGAAGAACTCCCGTGTGGTTTCTTCTCCTCTCCACCCCCCCCAAAAAAAAAAACAAAAAAAAAAAACGAAAAAAAAAAACACATGAAGTTTTAATAACTTTTTTGACATATTTATATTTAAAACATTTTTATCAAAAATATTTATGAGTATAAATGCTTTCTAATAATACTATTACTGTATGCAGGTTTCATCCAAAGTTAAGATCAGTAATGTTAGCTTCAAGAACATAAAGGGCTCGTCTTCAGGCCCAGTTGGTGTCAAGCTTTTATGCAGTGGAAAGCTGCCATGTGAGAATGTAGAACTGAGCAACATTGATCTCACATACACTGGAGATAAAGGCTCTCTTACCTCTGAATGTAAACATGTCAAGCCCACCATTAACAACGTGGCGAAGCCTCTTGCTTGTGCTACATCTTCTTGAAAACAAGCCAATTATTCGTTGTGAACAGGGCCGGCCTTGAGGAGGTGAGAGGAGATTTCTTGGGGTTCGTAAATTCTAAAATCCTTCTTAATATTCTATATATAAAAAATATGGGAAACAATTTATGTGTGTTTGCCTGGCATGTTTGTCAAACGCTGGTACCTTCATGTGGTAGTGCGCGGGTTCGACTCCTTACTTTTTCATATTTGTTATTTTTTATTTTTCAGCCATGTTTCTTTCACATAGAGCATGTGCAGGGTAACTATTTTGGGATTTTTGAGCTACACTATTTTTTCCATTTCTAAATATTTGTAGTTTAATTTCTTTCATTATACAAGATAATTTTGCTAATAAATTTGTAGTTAGAAATATCATAATAAATTAAATTTCTTAAATCTGATATAATCTTTAAAAGCCCCCATTCCTTATATGATATCATTTAATAGAATACACTTCATAATTATAATTGTTTATTCTTTTGGTCACCGTTTAAAAGTCATCTATTTTTCAATCCATTTGAAGACTATTGAGTCATCCATATCAAAAAGAAAATTATAGTACAACCACACCTATATTGTTAGATTAAGTTGGTTTAATTGCTTAAGACATGAATCTCAAAATTTTAACTAATCTAATGGCAATCAACGGGAGAAGGGGAGTGTGACATCCCACATCGCCCAGGGGAGTGATCTTTATATGTATATTCTCATCCCTATCTAGCACGAGGCCTTTTGGGAGCTCACTGGCTTCGGGTTCTGTAAGAACTCCGAAGTTAAGTGAGTAGGAGGTCAGAGCACTCCCAGGATGCGTGACCCATTGGGAAGTTGCTCGTGAGTTCCCAAAAAACAAAATTGTGAGGGAATGGTAAGCTCAAAGTGGACAATATTGTGCTACAGTGGTGGAGCGGGCCCGGGAAGTGATCCGCCATGGACTGGGATGTGACAGGGAGTGAGAATCATCCTCACTTTAGGGTGTGACGAAAAATGCAATGAAAAAGGTTCATTATAGATGCTACTAATATCATAATCAGTGATTCATTTAACACATAAATTTTTCTTGAGATGAACTCTAGATGATAAGAAGAGCGTTAATGGTTTTGCTTATGATATTTGTACAGTGATATGATAAGTACATAGTCATATCACCATGATTTTTGTATTTAAAAAGCATGGAGATTTTAACCAAAAACATAGAGAACGCATATAGGTACATGACTACCACACTATGCTTCATTTTTCTGTATTTATTTATCTATTTATTTATTTATTTTCTTTTACGTTATATCAATTTACACACAATAAAAAATATATAATATAAAAGAAAATATAGCAACCAAAATTATAGACTATGCAAGGGCCTCTGTTTGAGTCTCGCACATGGCCTTCAAAATCTCAGAATTGACCCTGGTTGTGAATAAGGATTTTGTTTTTTTAATTTTTTTTTTTTTTGGTCGTGCGTTGTAAATAAGTTGCCCATAAGACTTTTCCCAAATAGCATGCGATGAGTGTGGGTTGACGGTTGAGTTTTTTGTTCAAAGCTCTCTTTGTAATTAGATGACAAAAGAAATTTTGTGTTCATTACTCCATCTCCTTAGCTAGTAGTGAATTTTCAAATGTGATTTGAATTTAAGACATATTTAACTTGTAAGTGAAGAGAAATACGTTGTATTAAATGACATTTATTTTTATTTTCTTGTAATGTGTAATAGTGTTATTGGGTAATTATCGATTTTTTATGGGAATTGTTATTAGCACTCCAAAAATTTCATTTGTCACTCCAAACTTTCTATAATTAGAAAGAAAAATATACTTATGAGGAGTGTAGAATGAGATTTTTGGAGTGCTAATAACAGTTCCCTTTTTTATTATTTATTTTTAATTAATAGAAACAAAAAGTACAAGGAGAAGCCCCTAGGGCAACTAGAGGCAACAAAATCCCAAATCCACGGTGTTCTTGCCTCACTGGGCAAGGAGCGAACCCAAATAGCAGGAACAACAAAAGAATGACCCAAAGAAGCTAATTCATCAGCTACAAAGATAAACTTCCCTGAAGATATGACGAAACGAGATACACGGGAAGTTACACGCCAACTTCTGCAGATTATGAATATTAAGTAAGAAGGTGCCAAGGGAACGAAGATCCACCATTACTATCATCAATTAGGATCTTAGAGTCTCCTTCCACCTTCACATGGAACTTTCTTCAGTTAGTCCTACTATGGATGCTCTTCTTTTCGTAGGAACTGTTGAACTTCTGTTTTGTTTACCGGAGTTTGAGCCAAAACAAACTAAAAGGTCTAGAAAAGCGAATACATTCAACAACTCAAAAGCTCCAACATTCAGGGGGACTACTACTCATGATTGGCAAAATTAGGCCCTTGTCCAAGGCAATTTCCCATTTAGATTTGACGAAGACGTTAAAAAGGTGACACTCCCAATATTGCCTTGACTAATTTTCTTGTTTTTCTAATTCATTATGTCATATGTTCATTTAACATTTGGTTGATCATGTGCATGTTTTTAAATTGTGTATTACTTGCGCAATAATTTAGTAATTTTGTATGTGATTAATATAACAATTAGACCTTATTTTTCGACAGAAGAATGGTGGTTTCTTTTCTCCATGTAACCTGCCCGCTTTGTTTGCCGAAGCGCCCCTCACGGGCATAGGATTTCAAGGCGGTGTCGATGACGGCGGCAACGAGCTCCAGCTCGTTCACAACGAAGCGGATCGGGTCAGCGCTGCCGATCACAGTGATGCTGATCAAGAGCCGGTTGCCCTTGGTGGTGTTCTGATTCTTCCTCTGCTTATACAACGACATCTTCATCGTCATTTCGTAATCAAATTCAAAATCATAAAATAATTGAGGGCAGCGACAATTAATGATTTAGAGATCGAGACCGAGGCAGTCGTAGCCTTCCTTACAGGAGTCGAAGGTGGCAGCAGCAGAGATCGAGAGGACAACTCGACATGAAAATACCGGCACTTACGATTTCCCCCATTCATAAATCACAGCTTGATTGCTTCGAAATGGAGATTTTTGTTTTTTTTTTTTTTCCTTCAAAGGAAGATAACCGGTGGCAAACTAAGGTTATCCATCTCTTCCGAGGACGAAAAGACTCACAGAGACATTTTAGCCTCTCTTGGTTACAAGTCTAACTTCCACACCAGTAGCGGGTTTCAAACCTGAGACCTCTAATTTTTAGTTTTAAGAAAGCCTTATAATCCGTTCTTACTATTGGACCACCAACTCGCGATCAAAAGAGAAATAATTTTGATAAAGGAAAGAATTATGTGGGGTTTTTATAAGAGCCCCAAATGGTGAAGTCATTACCTTCTGTTTAAAAATTATTCTGTTATTTTAGATGCCCCTGCTTTGCCTTGGCTCGCAAGTCCTTTCTTGTCGCGATGTTTCTCGAGGAGTAATTATGCTAGATTTGTAAATTAAATAATGTGTCACTAATAAGAAATAAACACGCAATCAATACTTAAATAATTTTTCAATCATCAACTTCCATATCATTTATTTTACAAAATTTAATTTACACATTTAGTCTCACTAACCGTACTTGGGAATAAGGAGTTCCCATCAAAACATTACGTGGCAGCCCAGCCCACTATTGGTCTTTTTTCAAAAGACAGCGTCTCCTCCTTTATAAACATACCCATACCCGTTTCTTTCTCTCAAAGTCACCATCGCATGTAACCCAACAGTCCCAAACACAGGAAGAGCGACTCCTCTTCGCATTCTCAAGTAAGTCTTCTCTCTCTCTCTCTCTCTCTCTAAAGTTGTGAACTCTCGTTTTCGGTTTTGCATATACTTCTAAATTTTCACCATCCGATTGCATAGATTTCAAGGTTTGTGTGATTTTTCCCAGATGTTTGATTGTTTTCATTGCACTCCTTCGAGGATTTTGGACTGGTTTATTTTTTATGCCATCAAATAATTGATTCCAAAAGAGTTGTAAAGGAAGATGAAAAGTAATAGTCTTTGTTTTGTAATTTTTTTCCTTAATTCTGTTTTTGTTGAATCCCACTAGCTATATAAAAAGAGAAATAATAGTTTAAATATATCTTAACCCCACTCCAACTAATATCAATGTCTTTTGTGATAAAACTCTACACCTGACGGATTGTGCAGGTGATAATTACCAAATTTTGAATAATATCGGTGTTGTTAGAAGTGGGTCAAATTTGGGACAATATCGGTGTTGTTGGAAGTAGGTTGTATGGCCCGTCTCTCCCCGCATGTAGGGTGTGTCCCTGGCCCGTCTCTACAGTTTCTCCTTAGGAGGACTAAATCATATTAGTTGAACGTCAAATTTCAATTTAAAGAACAAAATTGAAATGATGAAGGGGCCTTCAAAACGACATAATTAAGCACATATTGCCGGGCCCAGGCAATCATTAGTTTTCATTTAGTAGGCTATGTGGTGCTTATTATTTCTACTGGAGTGAATATGTACGAACATAATTCTAGACACAACTGGTATGATGAATCAAATTTACGATCACCTTTGTTTCTCTGTATTGGTTTTTCTTTTTTCCTCCTTTCACTGATATTTTTGCCAGTTGCGCCAATTTTTATTGAAATGACTTAACCTTTCTACTTCCTAGCAGCATATAGTTTATGTTACTTTCTGGTACTTATTACCGGATATTCGAATTAAATACAAAATTTGAAGAATATCTTTTGCTAGGGAAAGAAGCTCAGATGGGACAATGACAGTCTCTTCTATTCCAACTGATCTTCCTAACTCTCTCAAGGTCTGGTATGTCATGGTTTTGGTCCTCTTCTTCCGGCAACACCGACAATAATCCTCCGGAAAATCTGCAAATATCTGGTGATACTGCTTCCGAATTCTCTATGGATTCTCTCAATGATGAAAAAGGCATCGAACGTGTCAACAACGCTAGAAGAAAACTGGTGGGCACTAATTCGTGTTGGCATGATGCTTATAAAGGAATATTTGGAGCATGCTCAGAGATGGCCGCGGATGACAACGATAAGAGGAAGAGATTTGCTTGGGATCTTAGCAATTGCTTTGAAAAGGATTCTGGAAGAAGCCCTTTTCCTACATGTCGCGTAGAATCTCCTATGAAACCTTGTCTTTAAAAACTGGACAATGATGCTATTCACACGTACCGTGGATTCTATCTTGAAACCAACTCCATTTGCCATCAGTTACAGTCTGGTATATTCGGGCATCAGACGGAGAAATTGGTGAATGATTTGAAAAAATCATCCGATTATGCAGAGAAAAAATTAGAGAGCATAGCGGAAAAGGTGTTAGGAATGTCGGTACCACAAGATAGAGAATGCACAAAGTAAAGTAGAAAATTGACACCAAGAATTTATGTGGTTCGGCATTTTATGCCTATGTCCACGGAACAACGATCAATCTTCACTATATGAAAATAATGAGTACAACAAGAGTAGTCTTACCAAGCCAAAGACAAAGCTTGATGGATACAAGAAAGTGTAACACACACTTTCTATCACTTTAAACTTTACTCACACACTGTGTAGTGGAACACTCTCACTCTCACTCTTGGAGTGGAACTCTGACTTTGGACTTGATCCTTTGCTAATCACTTCTTTCTTGATTGGTTACATCACTACAACATCACACCCATATTTATAGGTGAGGGCTTGACATTCTACTAGTTTCTAGTTTCTAGTATATTCTACAAACCTCTAGCTTAGATAATTCTAGACTAGCCATCCTACTTTGCATGCTAGAATTTTCTATCATCCATCCTTCATAACGGGTTGGACCTTTAATTTCTTTCATCATGGGCTGGACCCATGGTATACCAACAATCTCCCCTTCCGGTCCATGAGGGAGGAATTCCGATCATGACTACTTGGAGTCCATCCCAGCAGCCTTAATGCAGAATTCCAACTTTGATTTTGTGACTACCTTTGTCAACATGTCTGAGGAATTATTATCGGTATGAATCTTCTTCAGTCGTAGCAACTTGTTTTCGATAACATCTCTAATCCAGTGATAACGAATATCAATGTGCTTGGTGCGTGAATGATATGTAGTGTTATTGCTCAAATCCAGAGCACTCTGACTATCACAATAAACGCCATAATCACTTTGCTTCAAACCCAACTCTTGGAGAAACCGCTTCAGCCACAACTCCTTGCATGCTTCTGTAGTGGCTATATATTCAGCCTTAGTTATGGACAAAGTAACACACTTTTGCAGCTTGGATTGCCATGAGACGGCTCCCCCTGCAAAAGTAAACAAGTACCCAGATGTAGATTTTCTACCATCCAGGTCACCTCCCACGTCAGCATCTGTAAGTCCTTCCAAGATTAGTTTGGAGCTGCCAAAGCACACGCACATCTTAGAAGTCCCCTTCAAATATCTGAGAATCCACTTAACAACTTACTAGTATTCTTTCCCTAGATTAGAGAGAAACGTGCTCACCACACCTATTGTATGAGTAATATCTGGCCATGTGCACACCATTGCATACATAATACTTCCTATCGCTAAAGAGTAGGGAACAACTGCCATTTTCTCCTTTTCTTCATATGTTTTTGGACACGACTATTTGCTCAACTTGATATGATTGGCTAAAAGTGAGCTGACTGGTTTGGCTGCTTTCATGTTGAACCTTTCAAGCACCCGTTCAACATACTTTTCTTGTGACAGCTACAACTTCTTGGATTTTCTGTCATGAATTATCTCCATGCCCAAAATTTGCTTGGTTGGCCCTAAGTCCTTCATGTCAGATGACTTAGATAACTCTTCTTTGAGCTTTTTAATCATAGAAGCATCTTGATCGACAATCAACATGTCATTAACATAAAGCAATAAAATGATGAATTTACCTCCAGAAAATTGTTTGATATAGACACAAGAGTCAACATGAGTTATCTTGTACCCATTACTTACCATGAATGAATTGAACTTCTTATTCCACTGTCTCGGAGCCTGCTTAAGACAATATAAGCTTTTCTTCAGCTTGCACACCAAATTTTCTTTATCTTTGACTTCAAAGCCTTTGGGTTGCTCCATGTATATCTCCTCTTCTAAATTGTCGTGGGGAAATGCAGTTTTAATGTCTAACTGCTTGAGCTCAAGATCCATGCTTGCTGTCATACCAAAGATAACTCGAATAGAAGTCATCTTCACCACCGATGAGAAAATCTCATCAAAGTCAACTTCTTTCTTTTGACCAAAACCTTTAACAACCAAACGAGCCTTGTACCTTTTCATGTTGTGGTCTCTTTTCAATTTGAACACCCACTTGTTTTTCAATGCTTTTCTGCCACTTGGAAGCTCTACCAGCTCATAGGTATCATTCTTTAATAAGGAATCCATGTCTGACTCCATTGCCTTCATCCATCTGTCACTGTCGTTATGAGCTCTGGCCTCCTTATAAGTTTCAGGCTCTCCATAATTAGTCAACATGATATACTCTGATGAAGAATACTTGGTAGATGGTTTTCGACTTCTGTTGGATCTTCTGACTTAGTCTTCATTCTCTTGCATAGCTGAAGGCTTCCCCTGATTGGGTTCCCCTTGAATCTTCTCTTCAAGTCCCCCCTGATCAGCAATTTCATGGTCTAGCTCATCTTGATCAGGCTCCCCCTGATCAACATTATCTGGTTTTGCAGGCATTTCATTGGCAGCTGCTTCTGGGATGTCACCATGACTTTCTTCATCTGAAGCTAATGGATCAACTCATCTAACTGCACCATTTGGTTGTGCCTATTTATCCAAATCCCCAATTGTTTGATCTTCATAAAAGATCACATCTTTGCTTCTAATAAACTTCTTCTGATATGGGTCCCATAATCTGTAACCAAAATCTTCACCGCCATAACCAAGAAAATGCAAGGTGTAGCTTTGTAGTCTAACTTTGATCTCTGTTCTTTGGGCACATGCACAAAAGCTTTGCAACCAAACACCTTCAGATAAGAGTAAGACAAGTCATTACCAGTCCATACTCTCTCTAGAACATCAAGACTTAATGGTACTGATAGAGATCGGTTGATCAAATAACAAGCTGTCATTACAGCTTCAACCTAGAACTGCTTAGATAACTTTGCAGTCCTCAGCATACACCTAAATTTCTCCATGATGGTTCGATTCATTCTTTCAGCAACACCGTTATGTTTTGGAGTTCCAGGAATTGTCTTCTCATGACGTATGCCATGTTTCACACAGTACTCTCTAAACTGGTGAGATATGTACTCACCCCCGTTATCGCTACGAAGGCACTGAGAGGTTTCCCAATTTCCTTCTTCACAAAGGCATGGAACTCCTAGAATGTCTAAAACACCTGATCTTTGGATTTCAACAAAAACACCCAGACCCTTCGTGAAACATCATCAATATAAGTAACAAAATATTTATTTCTTCCAAGTGAATTGACTTCCATGGGACCACACACATCTGAATAAAGAAGATCTAACAAATTTCTTTTCTTTATAGATGGAACAGAAAAACTAACTCTTCTTTGTTTTCCGAATAAATAGTGCTCACAAGAGTTTAACGACGTAGCTTTGGCAAAGGGAATGTAAGACTTCTTTGCCAGAACTTGTAGGCCTTTCTCACTCATGTGACCTATCCTCTTATGCCATAAGTCTAGAGATGAGTCCTCCACAACAATGAACTCACCTTTCAAAACCTTGGCATTTGACCGGTACAACGTACAACAAAGTCGTGCTCTTGCTATCACCATTAAGCATTTAGTAAGCTTCAATTTTCCTTCACCAATATGGTGATAATAACCTTGTCGATCAAGGGTACAGATAGATATCAGATTGAGACATATATCAGGAATATGTCTCACATCTTTCAACATCAATTGGTAACCAAGGTTAGTTCTTAGGCAAATATCACCAATTCGAAGAATTTTGGAATAGCTTTCATTCCCCATCTTCACTATGCCAAAGTCACATTCTTTGTATGTACTGAAGAACTCCCATTTGGATGTAGCATGGAAAGAAGTTCCATTGTCAAAGATCCATTCAATGTCTCTGTCAGAATCACCCATATGCAGATATTCACCAATATACAATATTTCTGGTACATCACCATATATGACAACAATGGTTTTGCCAATATCATCTTTCTTCTGATTGTTTCCTTCCCTTTGCTCTCTCTTCCACACTCGACATTTTTTCTTCATATGGCCTTCTTTGCCACAATGGTGGCATGCACCTCTGAACCTTGACTTGAATCGGCTAGGATTCATACCATGACCTCTAGGCCCTCTACTCTTGCTTCTTCTAGGGTTCTCTGTGACAAATACTTGGTTGTTATCTGTGCCAGAAGTCTTTCTCCTTGTTTCTTCATTAAGCATGTTATTTTTAACATTATCAAGAGTAAGAACACCATTAGGAGCAAAGTTACTTACACTCACCACAAAATGTTTCCCAGCTGTCTGGCAAGGATCCAAGTAACAAGAGTGCTTACAGCTCGTCCTCAATTTTCATGTTCATAGTAGCCAACTGATTGATGATACTCTGGAAATTGTTCAAGTGTTCTGCTACACTTAAACCATCCTTGCACTTCACATTGATGAGCTCTTTGATCAAGAAGGCTTTCTTGGCTGGGGTCTTCTTCTTGAACGATGACTCAAGCTTCATCCAAAACTCATGGGCATTGGTTTCATTACACATGGTGAAAAACACTATCGTCCACCCATTATCAAATTGTGCCAATTGCCTTGCGATTCATCTTCTTACACTCGGCATTGGACATGCTCTCGGGCTTAGCGATATCTCCTTCAATTGGCTTATGCAGATCCTTGCAATAAAGAATGTCCTCCATCCTTGGCTTCCATGTTACCCAATTAGAGTTGGTGAGTTTGATCATAGTGCCACTTCCTTCCATCTCGTAGTACGAGCCAACCGGGCTTTGATACCACTTGTTAGGAATGTTGGTACTATAAGATAGAGAATGCACAAAGTAAGTAGTAGAAAATTGACATCAAGAATTTATGTGGTTCGGCAATTTATGCCTACATCCACGGAACAATGATCAATCTTCACTATATGAAAATAATGAGTATAATAAGAATAGTCTTACCAAGCCAAAGACATGGCTTGATAGATACAAGAAAGTATAACACACACTTTCTATCACTCTAAACTTTACTCACACAATGTGTAGTGGAACACTCTCATTCTCACTCTTGGAGTGGAACTCTAGCTTTGGACTTGATCCTTTGCTACTCACTTCTTTCTTGATTGGTTACATCACTACAACATCATACCCATATTTATAGGTGAGGGCTTGGCATTCTACTAGTTTCTAGTTCTTTCTACAAACTAGAACTAGTTTCTAGTTTCTAGTATATTCTACAAACCTCTAACTTAGATAATTCTAGACTAGTCATCCAACTTTGCATGCTAGAGTTTTCTAACATCCATCCTTCATAATGGGCCGGACCTTTAATGTCCTTCATCATGGGCTGGACCCATGGTGTTAGACGGCTCGAAGGATATACACGAGTCTTTGACTTCAATTGAAGAACAAACACAAGAAGTGGCTCAAACTTCCAAGAATTAATGTCAGTGATCACATTGGTGAGATAGTGAAGCAGTCAGAGGCAGTGCTCGAGCAGTCCAAGAAAATTGAAGCCTCCCAATTGGAATTGCAGATGGGGCAGCACAAAATGAAGGAAAACTTGGAATCAGGGATGGCAATGGCTCATGAATCTTATCACATCTTAGATAAAGGAATACCCAGCTTGCAGGATGAGACTAGTGAAATAGAGAAGAAGATAGGTGTAGTTGGAGAAACCATGTCTTCAAAGATGAGCAAGTTGCAAATTAAGCAAGGCGGATGATATTGCGAATGTAGCTGATATTTCCTTGGAAAGGCAAAAGGAACTTCTAAATGGCCAATCTGAAGCGCTTAATGGGCTTCAGTCTCTGACCAAATTCCAATCCCAAGCTCTGAATGAGAGCAAGTAAGACATAATGCACTAGTCATGGTGGTGAGGAAATTTTGGGCATTATCAAGCTGTATGTTTTAATGTTGCTAATAACACATTTTAAAATTTGCAGGGTGATAATTGCAGCAGTTCGCTACATTTGGCCGTGAAAAACAGGAAGAGCTTCTTCAAAGCCAAGAGAAGATTCAACAAGCTCAAGACCATTTAGTCAAAAATTCAAAGACCATATTGGAAGCTCAAGTAACTATTTCTTTTCGTTCCATTCTCTTTGTAATAATTTATGATTAACGTAACACTGATTCATTTTAACGTATACAGGAAGCTGTTGAACAGAAGCAGTCATCCATGTTTGTTGCTTTGGATAGGCTATTTGCCTTGCAGGACGCGTTGCTTGTGGAATCACGGTCAATGAAAGCAGTCGTTTTCTATTTCATATCAATGCTTGCCATTTACATGTTAACCATCACAAAGCAAACCTATCTAGTGAGACACTGGCTTTACTTGTGTAAGTGTATCATCCATTATTCGTATGTATTTTTTTACAAAAATATGTTTTGTGATTTTGTAACTAACTTGTAAGTGAACATTTTTTTGTCACAGTTCTATGCCTTGCATTCATGCTCGAATTTGCAGTCCTTCGATTTGCAACAAAGGGAATAGAACAACGGACTCGGTGGGGTAGTGGACTTAGGAACGTTTATGTGCTGTATGCTGCCCTTAACTTATTGTATACTTGTTGGAAATACAAGTGAACAGACCTCATCAAACATTAAAATTATATAGTTGGTTTTTATGATTTGGATTTAACATGTCTATGTGTTCTAAAATTTTCAGGGACTATGAAAGGCTAAACTACAATATGCTACAAAAACTAACAGAGGAGGTTATATGCTTGCGAAAAAACGCAGAGTTGTCATGGGAATCAGATGCTGAATCCGACTGGTCTGCATTAGTTGACAAAGACGTATCGGACGACATTGAACACCTGAAGGATTCTAAGCATTTACAGGAAGAAGTTGGAGATAATTTACGTGCAGTCTCTTCATATAATGGAAGATATAATCTACGCAGTCGCACTCGCAGTCCTATCTGATTTGATGTAAAAATTTGTTTGCCATGTTTTTGCTAAGAAATTGAGAACAACATTATAGTCTTAGATTACTACTGCTTTCCTAATATTTTTGTGATTATGTATGTAAATCATCATTCGTTATCATCAACAATATCTAATCCATTTTTACAAAGATATTTAAATACTGGATACTTGAATTATTATTTAAAAACGTGAGTTGAGAAAAGTTAACTATCAAGGATTCCACACCTAACCAATAGAAGATAAGCTCACAAGGCCTAAGCCTTACGATCGGACCTAACACCATCAAGACACACAAGGTAAACATCGTACTATCGCAGAAGACTTTGCAACAACAAGAAAACATGTTTGTGAATTCCTTGAACCATTGCAACGACCCCACCAAGGAAAGACCGCATCACCCATTCATACTCTTGCAATTGTTGGCAAAAACCTGCTATGAGTCACCTCCAACAAATGTAGAGCTTCCTCTGCATAATCCTTGCCAAGAGCACAAACTTCGTGAGCGTTATCTTTCTGTTTGGTTAAATGTGATTATGTGGAGTAGGTTTTGTATTGTCTTTCTGTTGCGTTTGTAATCTATTCTTCGTTCATTTGACTAATAAAATACTTATTATCTTTTAAAAAAAGGATCTTACAATCTTGGAAATACTAATAAATTTGACAGGATGTGAGTAGATGGTCGCAAAATTTGTCACTCATAATTTTATTTTATTTGTTTGCTTTCATATGCATAAGTTTGATATGTAAGACTCACTGTCATCAAATACATGCACATACAAATCCAAATCAAGTGATCAACAGAAGAATCTTTCACCACTTTTAATTGTTTTAAAATATTAGTTTTGGGATTTGATTTTGCTGCTCATATATATATGGAAAGCATTGAAGTCGAATATAGCACATAACTGATACTGACATACCATAATCATGATTAAAACAAAGCCAAAAGCGACTAATCAAAGCGTTCGCAAGTGGATTTACAATTCAGAATCCTTAAGTGGACAAAAATGTCACCAACAAGGCAACTTCATAATCTTTGATGCTACCGTAGAAAGTAAAATTTTGATTAGAAAAACAAGCAACAAAATTATATAAAAAATGAGAGAGGAATTGGTAATAATTTGATAATTAGTTTAACTAGCTTATTTAATTGTGTTTTTCATCAAGTACATGTATCTTAATTACTATTAGTCATTGTTGAGACTCAATTATTTCCGTCTTCCATGACAATCTACTTTATTCTTCATGTCATTTTCAGTCTGTATAAAAAGTGAGAAATAGTCATAAGATAATTGGAGCTCTTAGCACTTTAAAATCGTATTCATTAAGCAAAAGATAAGATCAAATTAAAGGGCACGGGAAAGTACTTTAGTTGCATATGTGTTTTTTTTCTAGTTAGTGATTATTAACGAGGGTATCTTTCTTTGATAGTTACTCTTTTAGCATTATCATTGGTTTCTCTCTATATGCTTTGTGATTCCCATTGAAGAGGAAATTACAAGTGGAACCAAATTATAAGACTGTATTTTGAAGAGAGGCAAAGTTTATTTATTTATTTCATAAAGAAACAAAATGTATTCATGTGGTAGATGATGTTAATTGTCTTTGCATTTACGATTTTATCCTTATATGTTTGAAAGATAATCTCCTTATTTCCCTCGTTCCTCTTTTTTCTTCGGTACATCTCACTTTCCCTCTCCTCCTTTTTCTTCCTACCTCTCTTTCTTTCTCTCTTCTCCTTCTCCTTCGTCCTTCACTCTCTCCTACTTCTACTTATTAATCGTACATCTCTCTCCTCCTCTTCTTCTTCGTATTAATTATTCCTTAGATTTATGAGCTTATTTTTTCTTTTATGAGAATGATTGAGATTTTTTATTTTAGCATTTAAAATACATACATATATATATATATTTGATTTAGGTTTTGATTATTTGGTTGCATGACTTTTGAAATTGATCTAGCAAAAGTACTAAAAATTTTGAAACTAATATTGTAGAGGTGCTGAAATTTTGAAACTGATCTTGTACAAGTGTTGAAAATTTAAAACTGGAATTTTGAAAGGGATTTTGTAGAAGTATTGAAATTTTGAAACTAATCTTGTAGAAGTGTTGGAATTTTGAAATTGATCTTATAGAAATGCTGAAGTTTGGAAACTGATCTTACATAAGTGCTAAAATTTGGAAACTGGTCTTGCAAAATGCTGAAATTTTGAAACTAATATTGTAGATTTGCTGGAATTTTGAAAATGATCTTGCAGAAGTGCTGAAAACTCATAAACTAATCTTACAGAATGCTCGAATTTCAAGACTGATCTTAGAAGAGTGCTAGAATTTTGAAACTAATCTTGCAGAAGTGCTGAAAACTTTGAAATTGATCTTGCAAAAATGCTGGAAATTTTGAAACTAATCTTGCAGAAGCATGAATGTGAAATTGATATTGCAGAAATGCAAAAATTGATTTTTACGGATTTAGAATCAGTTTGAAGTTTTTATAGATAGCGTCAACTTGTAGTTTTAACTTGGTTAAGTAACAAGTCTATTGGAGCGTGACTGAAATTTTAAAATTTTGGTTTGCTTATTTTTGGGTTAGTTTTATTAGGATTTGTCTCTTTTAAAATGATTCAAAACCAGTAGAATTATATAAAATGTATTTTATAATTTTGTCTTTATAAGTAAAACTCTTTTCTTTTTTTATTATGTTAATTGACAAAAAAAAAATGTTATACATATGTAATTGTTTTATTCCATGAGACTAATTAAAACCCCAGCCCTACAAAAAATCATCAAAAGAGAATCTTTTTTTATGCAATATTGTGGTAGTTAAAACTCTTGTTTTACTTATCATGTATCGATATTATTTTGAATTTATTTTATTGTGTCACAAGTTATCTCACTAAGTATAACAAAGTATCACTCTAATGATAGATTCTTAATTTTTTTTATACATTCTTAAATTTTTAATTGTATACAAATATATGGCTAAGTTTGGTTGTACGCACATTTTTCCACTCCGGCCAACAGAGATAATTGTGTAATTTCAAAAAGGTTTCTAGTCACCCTAGCTCCACCTACCAAGCATATGGTTAAACCAACCATTAACATTAATAAAATAGTATTTTCCACGCGTGAAAAAGATCAACGATTTTTATACATAACCACTGAATGTGTTTTTCATATATAAAAGGAAAGTATTACTCGTTTCCAGAAACGTGCAAACATTTTCTTTTCGATGTTTTAGCCAATATTGTTGTTGGCAATAATGTATAGGTAACCTGTCGAATTAAGAAACATATGAGAAGCAATCAACAAAACGGTATTGAAAAAGAAAAGAGTAAGACTCCTTAATAAGGATATAAAAAGGTTGACACTGAAAAAGAGTGCATGCTGATGCCATTGCTGTTGGCAAGTTTTACCGCGTTTTCTATTTCCTAATTTTACTGTTTAATTAATGCATACTTCGATTTAAATGGAACACATCCTTTTTCCACGAAACTCACAATGACAACTATTCTTGAACACAAAATTCTCAGTGTGTACTTCATCATCAGGAGTGGCTCAAATTTGACTATACATTTCATATCTTTACATGAAAATATATATATATCGGAGACCTGATAGAAAATGTTACCAAGCTTATCACATATGGTTTATGAAACGAGACTTTTTTGTGTGGATATGAATGAAAGGACTGATCATCATACAAGGAAAAAGAAAATCTTAAATGAAATGATTTGTTGGGATGGCATAGTGACCACAACTGCAATAGCTAGTATATACATGACTTCCTACAAATTCCACTTATTTTGGACAAAGGTTGGGGCAGTTGACTCTATCCTTGTTTCCCACTTATTTTGGATAAAAACCAAGCCACATTCTTACTCTCTTTCCCCTCTTATTTGGTAATTTGAACACAATTTCATAGGGTCCCCTCGTCATTACTCAATCGTCAAAACCATATATATATATTGTCAAACAAAACCTTATATTTATTTGAATATATATGTCCAATACAAGGAAAAACAAGGTTTTGGGAAATGCATAAATATTCGTCAAGTAACGCACGATGTGGTAGGTTTCTGTCAAATTCGGTAGGGGGGTTTCTTGTAGCCTTGTTGGTAAACACTGGAATTTATTCCCATATACGTTGGGACCAAAAATTGATGGGTTGGCCGAAGGACCATTAGTTTTTTTCCCTTTTTTCCTTGGTTTACATATAGAGTATTCTGTTCTCTTTTTTTTTAATAAAGAAATATTATTAGTATTCCAAAATAATTATCTTACACTCATTATCTCATTAATTTTTTTATCAAGGTAACTTTTTTTTTTTTTTTTAATACAAGTAAAAGCTCCCTTCATTTCCTACTATATATGTGTGTGTGTGCGCGTGCGCATAGACAGTTTTCATCACCATCCCTTATACCTTACTTTGTTGTTTCTTTTTAGGTCATCCTCAAATATCAACTCCACAAAAAAATTTCTAAATTTGAAACCATATGATCATTGGGCTAAATGATTGTCATTACAGTGTTTCTTTGCAAAATCGTATCCATCTATTTTTTCACTACAAAATAATATCTTAATAGTTTTGGATTTGTCTATCTTTTTGCAAGATGAATTATGAATGATAAATTAAAATGTAAATGCTTTGGATCCTTGAAAAAAAGTTAGGAAATGCAAACTACAAGGAAAGTGTGTCAAAATGTGTGTAAAAAAGTGTGTCCCTCGATCCAGACCCATGTTTAAATATATTAGGGCTAACCACATTTTACACCCTCAAGGTTTATAGTGATTTTCAAGGTCATGAGGGTTCAATTTTCTCACATTGCACCCGAAGATTTCGTAATTGTATCAATTTATACCTTTTGTCTATTTGCACCTCTAATTCTCTATTAGATTGACGAGTTTTTAGTCAATTTGGTACAAATATAGCTTACATGCTAATCCAATTATGGTTTCACACTCATCATGTCATCAATTTAATAAAGATACAAATAATTTCTTAGACAAAAGGCATAAATTGATACAGTTTTCAACCTCAGGATGCATATGAAAAAATTAAAACCTCATAGCGTAATTTGAAAACCACCCAAATTTTAAGGGTGTAAAATGTAATGAGCGCTATACATTAAGTCACCTTTCTCTTTCACGTATGTATGTTGAAGCGTGTCCATAAAAATATAAGGATAGTATTATCCACACACCTATTTTTACTTTTTATACACTCTTTTTAATTTTCGACCGTTGAATCGCATAAATTGAAGAAGATCAATGACAAAAAATTAACAAGGATGTGTGTAAAGTAAAAACAGGTGTGTGAATAGCACTATACAAATAGATATATAAGCACCATCATTCTAATCTACACCTTTCAAATTAACAAAGAAGTAAGAGTGGGGGATTGGAGGTAATTTGATTGCACTTTTTACCTCTACAACCAAAGTTACCATGTTAACCAATAACTCAACTCATAAAAAAATTGAACTATCAGAATATGAGCCAAGAAATGTTTAAAAGGCAACAAATTCCCTCCTCCACACTCAGCAATCAACCAGTATAAACGTACAGACAACAAGGTGCATGCCTTTGTATCTTAATCCCTTTAACTACTAAACAAAATATTCCAACAACATTGTGTTATGCATATTGAAACTAACTAAAGGTAAAGTAATAATGTCGACACAATTGTGGCATCTTGCAAAAGTTCAAGCCAAAAACACCAATCTAATTTACCTATATTTTAATGTAAAATATAGGTAAATTAATTTTTAATCAAACAATATTCATTCATTTTGTAGGTAAATCATTTTATAGTGCCCTTTTAGATTTTCAATTTGGTGAGAAAATTAAAATAAATTTAAAATGCGTAATTTTATACAAATTTGAAAAACAATTAAGAGGAATCAAAACAACATATCATTTTATATTTGTTAAGTAAAATGGATGCTGCTTCTTTTTTTTTTCTTTGTTTTTTTTTTTTTTTTTGGGCCACAAACCTTAATCTCCAAATTGTATTAATACGCAATGAATTTAAAACTCCTATTCATCGACTTATTACTATAGTCTAATAGTACTCATCTTCACTTGTAAGCAAGAAGTTTTAGATTCAATTCTCACCAAAAGCGAATTTGAACCACATTATTACTAGCCCAATGTGAGACTTAACTCACTCCTCCACCTCTTTAATGGAGATAATATCGTTTGTTAAAAGAACATTAATACAATAATACCGAATTATTAATCTCTCTTTTGAAATTGGCGTATAAATTAATTGTATACATTAAAATTGTAATTAGGGGTACTTTAGACATCCAGAAAATGTAAAATGTGGTAAGTCAAATAGGATTAATAAATTTGCTTATATGGAATCTAGTTATTGCGTCTTATTCAAGTTAAAAACCTAGCTAGGTCGAGTTTATGTAAAGGAACTTTAATTTCAAGGGCTACAGTCATATTTAACAATGATATAAGTACTTTTATTTTGTCGAAGGTAAATATTATCACAAACAAAATAAATGTACACAAGCAGAGGCTCAATTACAAGATAAGCACACCACAAAGAAATAGTCCCCCAAAACTAAACAAAACAGAGCCCAAAACAGAAAGAAAACAAGATAAAAATGCAAAACACAACCGCTTGCAACCCCCGCCGCCGCCATAGTATCACAGATCCACCAACATAAACTAGCCTGAGATCCAACCAAACGACACCCCAGAAGTAAAGCAAATGAAAGAAAATAAGGCTCCATCATTCTCTACCATTCTCTACCGAGCATCACCACAAAGATTGTAGCCACAAATCAAAGAGAGCCTGTGAAAATTCACGTTTCGCAAGCTACAATGCCAAAAGGCTAACAAGATTGATGTTGTAGACCACGGAGGGACGAAGCCAAGTGGGAATAGTATGAATCAGATTGATGAGAAACATGGAGGTGGACGGGCATCAGGGAGTGGAGGGAAGTGGAGGACGGAGTTTGGGGCTAAGGACAGTGATATTGAAGGCAAGAGGAGTGTAGGACGGGAGATCAAGAGAGAGAGGGAAGACACAAGCTGAAACAAAAAGAAAAAGAGGAGCAGAGAGCTACCACTAGCTATAGCTAAGGTCGGCAGCGGCATAGAAGTTATCAGAATGGAGATCACTCACACAACGGCAAAAAAAGCTCTCAGTGGGACATAATGATTCTCTCACAAAAATTGGAGAAAACTATGTTTTAGGATAACGTTATCCACACCCTTATTTTTATTTCTCACATACTTCTTAATTTTCAAACATCATATTAAATGAATTGAAGAAGATAAATGGCCAAAAATTAACAAAAGTATGTCGTAAAAAAGAGTGAATTATCCTAAACCTACCATAATATAACTGATTTTGCTCCTTGACATACACGACTAAATAGAGTACTGGGAGAATAAAATTAAGCAGCCACACCATCCCATATTATTCATAAAACAAAATTAAAGCTGAATTATATTATTATATATATACATAGGCATGTATGTATATATGTAGATGTAGTACCTCACCAACATATCAATGATAAAACTACGGGAAACATTTTTACATGGATGGCCATCTATAAGTAACCATGACCGTTTGCCAATCCATGCAAGTAGTACTTCTACAAAAACAAGATGATCAACTACAATCGTTACATTCATTATTTTTTTCACATCAAGATGGCATAGCGCATGCTATCACTTACCATTAGTTGATTCATCTCCGTGATCTGGGAAAACTCACCAGATGCCCACACCCCATCAGCACCATGAACATGATGAGGTTGAGAAAAGCAAGAAATCACAGAAAATGGCACGAGTACAACGCTGTACAACAGCGAATTAAACCCCTTAATCCAACGTATACGCAGCAACGATCTTCTATCCACGTGATGATGATCATGATGTGCTGGAAAAATTGGCAATTCTGCTGGTGCTGGGTTCCCTGCTCCAACATTTACCATGCTCTCATCTGCTACTCTAGGGCTTTTCCTTATGTTGTGGAGATTTTGCCTCATTGTTGTTAGCATACTCCACATCTCTCGAATCACCGGTCGGATGCCTAATTGCTTGCCGGAATCAGAAAACTAATGAACAGAAGATTTTGGTTGTAAATTTGGTGAATTGAAGGAAAAAGCTTTTGGGGAGGCCAAACTTTCTATGTGGCTTTTGATAATGGCATGATAGTGGAGTTGCTAGTGCTAGTGTTTATCACAAAGGGTTTATGTCTGAGTGTGCCTTTTTATAAGGAACTTCACATTCACATATATATATTCCTATTTTGTGGGGTAATATCAAGGCCAACATTCCCACAAAGCTGCCTAGCTAATTATATAACATTATTACAAATTAAAACCCCCTCCTGTTGTGCTGATTTTGTACACATTTTTAGCATATACAAAAGGAGTGAATTTTTAAAATTTTGGCATTACCTTTACAATTCATTTGGTACAAAACTGAGGGCTGAGGATGTCCCACATATGTGTGTATGAAGCTTGGGACGCTTAAAGATCGTATCAAAAATCAGATCATGGTGTGGTACCAATCATTTTATGATGAGAGAATTTCAACTATTTGATAACAACTGAACTTATATATGTTCTTTTGGATACATAACACACATACGACGGATGATGCATAATTAAGGAAGTCTACTAGCTATCAGTCGGGTCCCAGATTTGGACTACATAGGAGAGAATCAAATACTGGAATTTTTTGTGTGATGAATTCTGATATCTTGGCTATCACTACAAGTCAGTCTCTTACAGGTGTAATCAACATGCATAGTAACCTAGCTATCAGTTGGTATTGTTGCTAAATAATTACTTAGAAATCTTAGCAGCCTTTTTATTCGGATCTTTATGTTTCTTTGTGGCTTATATTCTTATCATATGTAGTGTTGTATGATCCAAAGCGTTTATATTTTAAATCACTTTTCAAATATTATCTCTACAAATAAATTAAATAAACTAAAAATTGATTAGTAATAATCTAACAATTATTGGATATACAAGTTATGTTTCTTAATTACTTAAAATGCTGAATTTCAATAACGTTAATTAAACAATTAAATGAACTCTGATTTAGTTGATTATTTGCACAGTTGGTAACCTAGAAAGTTGATAGTTCCAATCATCAAGCAACATTGTAGGGTTAAAAGGATAGTCGAGAAGGTAGCTAGAAAGAAAAAGTTCAAGTGAGAAGGGTACTAGCTAGCATATTCCTTGACAAAATCACTCAAGACTTAACTATAATTAAAGCATTTAAATTCACAATTTGTCACAACAAAACTATATATGTTATGGTCCAACAATTTTTTTTATTAATAAACGATATTATCTACATTACAGTGGTGATATAGTCCAACAATTTAGCAAGAAAACATTACTGTTTCTATAATGGATAGTTTAATCGTTGTGATCTTGGACATGATTGCCATTTACTTGTCTTTTAACTAGCTATACTACCCACGGCTTTTTTTTTTATCTTATTTTTATACAACCCACAGTTATTAGGGCTATACCTTCAAGAAAGAAACAAAACCAGGCTGGTTTGTTCACATATTCTTTTTATGTTTTTTTAGCTAGCTGCTTCTTTTAGGAAAAGAAACATAATCAACAAGTTAGTGCTTGAGTACTGGAAAAGTGATTAATTAGGTCCATAGTGATGGAAGTTCATGAACCTGCATGCTTCAATTAGTTTTGTTTCACAAAATTCTATAATTATGAACAAATTACTAAAATGTAAAAAACCTTGTAATAAAAATAAAATTAATACAAAATTAGGTTTTAATTCTTAAACAAAATGAAGTTTATATTAGTGCCTGGTACAAGATCTTTATATATATATATATATATATATATATATATATATATATATATATATTAACAATAAAAAATAAATAAATAAAAAAGACTAGCTCGTGGCTTCGCCACATTAGTCAACCATTATGGAGGTCAGGAACACTCACAGAGGCATTTCAGCCTCTTTTGGCCACATCGTGCAATTCACCAACGCAAAAAAATCGAACTTATTAGGACGTGTTGTATGGAATATACATACCTGAAATCTATCTCCAACTACTGGGCCACCCCATAATGGTTGTACAAGATCTAAAATTGAGTTTAGTCCATTGGTGCTACAAAACTTCAACTTGATTGACTAAATATTGTATGATAATGCTCTATTTAAATGCCAACATTTATATTGCATGTCTTTTCTTCTTTCGTTTGTAATTTCATGATTTTTCTTTTTTTATGTCTACACTAATTCCTTATAATATATTTCGGTACAAATATTTAAGTACACTAACTCATTATAAGCATATTTTAGTACAAACATTTTGATATACTAATTCATTATAATATATTTCAGTACAACTATTTTTGTACACTTATACATTTACATATTCTTCTTATGTGTCACTAATTTCTTTGAATGTTTTCTCATTTAGATTTATTTATAATTGGAAGAACTAAAATGTGCATATTAATAAAATCAAAATTTTAATGTGGAGACATTAAATAACAAAAAAAATAATATGAATTTTAATAAAAGTACTCTTCAAAGAATTAAAATCAATATGTAATCTAACACTAAATTTGTTTTAAATTTCAATTTTTTTCAAGAACTAATGTTCACAAGCCCTTAAAAGTATCAATCACACTTGATATATTGACTTAAACAGAAACGGAAACGACTTTATTAGGTCTTTTTCAATTAATTTCTATTTGTTTTTGTAGAAACACACTAGAATCACTAGTGCGGAATCATATTATGATCTCCAATTATGTTAAAGTTATAATTAAAAATGCCAGCTCCTATAATGGAATTTGCAACTGATCAGTGACCAATTCCAAGGTGTCAAAGGCTCGATTAATGTCAATGTTCATCCAGTTCATGTAAATTGCCTTACACAAATGTATGGTCTGGCTGCTAACCCTATCATGGCCTGCAAATAGATAGATATCCCCAATCTTGAGGCTACCACATTTGTAGCTCTAATGAAAAATATCATCCTCAATGGGCCGAAAAATGGGACTACATCCACCACAAGGGCTAGCAACTTCAATTCTCAGGTAGCAAGAAGTTATGCTACATCTAGCCCCAAAAAGTAGGGGGACCACACCAAATTGAGGCCCCAGTCTTGGTTTTTGTTCTTTTAGTTTAGAAATGGGTGAGCCCCATTTTTAATTCCAAAACATGATTTTAAGGATTTATTTTTCAACAGTTTAGGATTTTAAGAGTTTATTTTCAACTGTTTGTTTGATTAAGAAAAAATATACAAACAACGACTATTTTTTGTGTTGTTGATTAGAAAAAAATGTTGTGCTTCGTGTTTAATTTTCTACAATGAAAAATTCATAAAAATAAATAAATAAATAAAAAGATGAAATTTAACATTGGTAGTTTAGAGACCTAAACCGAAAATTAACCAAATAATATAACTAAATTGTGATAAGATAATCAAATCCAATGATTGTTATGAAATGAAAATCTTGATTGATTTCGGAGAATGTGTCAATCAGAGAAATAAACCAATAGTTGTTATGAAATGAAATTTTATCTTGTCTGATTTCATAGATACAAACCAACATATGAGATTGAGATAAGATAATCAAAACCAATTATTGTTATGAAACGAAATCTTATCTTGTTTGATTTCATAGAAACAAACCAATGAATGAGATTGAAATAAGAGAACCTATAACGGTGCATAAGCGATGACACGACCAATAATCAAGTTTAGAGAAGGTAAGACAATAATAAATTTACCGCGTAATCAAATTACTACATAATAAAATATAGAGCCCCATATAGAGCCTGAAAGATATATAACCCTTTATTGAGAGAGATTCTTTTTTAGGACCCCAAAGATTCCTTGAAGCTCTAAATTGGGCTACATCTACCACTTTTCTAGCCTCATATAGAGCCCTTCATTGGGATGCTCTAATTAGTTCTAGATGAAGTTCATACTCATACTTCCACTTTGATGGTCAAACTTAGAGGAAGAAAATCTTTCGATCATGGACATAAAACATAATTTTTTTTTGTTCACAAAAATATAATTTTTTTTTGTATTCACTATTTAGGTCGGCAGGTATAATACTCAATTGCTCACCTTTCATGCACACTCAGCAACTATGTTTATAAGAGTTATAGTGATAGCATCTGCAAATTAAAAAATTAAAAAATTGAAACAATCTGGGCAAAAAAATTATACTGACTTCTTTGTTAGACAAATAAGGAATATGGTTGGAGTCTTTGTGTAATTGTATATAATATTATTATTGGAAGAATAAGCCGTCCTACAGCCGTCCTACCTTGTCCTACCTACACACTAGCCGTCCTACAGCCGTCCTACCTTGTCCTACCTACACACTAGGACGGCTACCTTGTCCTACCTACACACTTGTATCATGTATATATATCATTGTAATCTTGTATAGAAACACAATGAGAAAAAAAGCATTCTCTTCCATTTTTCCACATTCACGTATCAATAACAAATATATTTTTTAGCCTACATACCTTTTTCTACATGGTATCAGAGCAGGTTTATAACCCTAGCCCTAATTTTTTTTCGGCAGCTTTCTCTGCCGTTCCCATGGCTGACTCTTCTTCTTCCGATGGTGTTTTTTCCCTTCATCATTCCGACCACCCGAATCTTGTCCTTGTATCCAAGAAGTTGAATGGTGATAACTACACATCCTGGGCCCGTGGCATGCAGCTTTCCTTGAGTACCAAGAATAAACTTGGTTTCATCACTGGCGATATCCAAGAACCTTCTTCCTCCGACGACCCTGATGCTCACGCAGCTTGGCGTCGTTGCAATGACATGATTCTCTCTTGGCTTCTGCATTCCTTGGAACCTGACCTTCAAGAATCTGTGCTTTTTTACGCCTCTGTCCAAGCTGTATGGGATGATCTTCGCGAACGCTTCTCTCAGAGTAATGCTCCACGTATCTTCCAACTCAACCGGGAACTTGCTACAATTTCTCAAGGTTCTTCTTCTATCTCTGCCTATTTTACTCGCCTGAAAGCTCTCTGGGATGAGCTTACTTCTTATAATGATGGCTGCACGTGCTCTTGCACCGCCAAGCATGACCGTCAACAACTCATGCAATTTTTAATGGGCCTCAACGAATCATTTGCTGCTGTTCGTGACCAGATTCTTTTAATGAATCCCCTTCCCACTATTCGTCAGGCCTGTTCCTCGGTGTCTCAAGCTGAAAAACAACGCTCCCTGGGCGTCCTCCGCTCTGTCGATCAACCTGCTACCATGGCTGTTCGTGGCCCGTCCCGTCCCTCCTCTGCTCGTCCTCCCCTCCACTGCACCTACTGCAATTTTGATTATCATACCCGAGACACCTGCCATAAACTTCATGGCTATCCCGTTGGCCATCCCCTCCATGGCCAACCGTGGCGACCACCGCGCCGTGCCACTGCTTCCAGTTCTTCCCGCAGCCACGGTTTTCTGCTTCCCGGCCCCATAATTTCACCCAGGCCCATCACGTGCAAGGCACCCAGGCCCCCGCCTCCTCTTCTACTCCAGCGACCCACCAAGTGCACGGGGCCCAGCCCACTTTGCATGACTTGCAGCTTGCCATGCCTGACCTCTCTGCCGAGCAGCACTCCCGTGTTCTAGCTGCTCTACGTGACACCACCACCCCTCCTCAAGCCAATGCCGTGCTCACTACTGATTTTGCCCAAGGTTTGTTACCTGTCACCTCTCGTCATGGTCAATGGATTCTTGACAGTGGTGCTACGGATCATATTACTTCTTCCGTTTCATGTTTGGTTAATCGTTCTCCTTCACATTTGCCGCCTGTTTCTTTGCCTAGTGGTGCTTCCGCTCCCATTACTTTTACCGGCACTCTTCCTTTAAATTCATCAGTTACTTTGAAGGATGTTTTATGTGTCCCTAATTTCCGAGTGGACTTTTTATCGGTTGGTAAACTTACAGATGGATTATCGTGTTCCATAACCTTCTTTCCTTCTTGGTGTGTTTTGCAGGACTTGGTTTCGAAGGCGATGATTGGTGTGGGTAAGCGACGTGGCAATCTGTATTACCTTGTGGCCCTTACCTCTTCTCTGCCCACCCGTCAACCTCTCTGCAACATCATTACCATCCCCTCCTCCCTCTGGCATAGGCGTCTTGGTCACCCCTCCTCCACTCGTTTGCAAGCTTTAGCATCTAGCTCTCTTAATTTTACTTTTGATTCTAGTCATATTTGTGATGTTTGTTCGTTGGCAAAACAAACTCGTCAACCTTTTCTTTTGAGTTCAATTTCATCAACTTTCCCTTTTGCTTTAATTCATTGTGATATTTGGGGCCCGAATCGTCAATCTTCTCTTTCTGGTGCTCATTAGTTCTTAACCATTGTGGATGATTTTTCTCGCTTTACGTGGGTCTTCCTCATGAAACATAAATCCGACACTCAACAATTAATTAAGGATTTTTTTGCTTATGTCACTACCCAATTCCGCACTACCATCCAATGCATTCGTACTGACAATGGTGGTGAATTTTTATCTCTTCGTAGTTTTTTCTCTGATCATGGGGTGCTTTTACAAACTTCTTGTGTTTATACCCCCCAACAAAATGGCGTTGTTGAAAGAAAACATCATCATCTTCTTGAAACCGCTCGCGCCCTTCGTTTTCAATCTCATCTTCCTATCAAGTTTTGGGGGGAATGTGTTCTTACCGCTACTTATCTCATCAATCGTCTCCCTACCCGTCTTCTCCATCATAAATCCCCATTTGAGGTTCTCTTTTCGAAAACCCCATCTTATGACCACTTCCGCGTCTTTGGTTGTCTGGCATATGCCACCTCTGTCACTCCCACCACCAAATTTTCCCCTCAGGCTCATCGTTGCATTTTTCTCGGTTATCCTCATGGACAAAAGGCCTATACCCTTTACGATCTCGACAATCACCGCATTTTCACTAGTCGAGATGTCATCTTTCACGAAACTACTTTCCCTTATGCCGTTTCTCACCCTCCTATCCCATCCTCTTCGCCTACCCTACCCATCCCACCCCCTCTGGACTTTACATATAACCCACCCCTTCCTGCCCCGACGCCTCACCCTCCTCCACCTTTCACCCTTTTACCCACGGACATCCCTACCCCCCCACTACCTACCAATCCTCCCCTTCCCCGCACCTCTTCCCGTGCCCATAAACCTCCATCCTATTTAAAAGACTACGTTTGCTCGCAGGTGATTCTGCCATCCCACCCATCTTCGACTTCGCAACCCGGTTCTACACAAGGTACGCGATATCCACTTTGTAATTTTCTCTCTTATCACCGTTACTCTCCCAGGCATTTTTCTTACATTAACTCTGTCAGTCGGACTGTGGAGCCTTCCTCCTTTGCCGAGGCTGCCACTGACCCCAATTGGCAACGTGCTATGACTGAGGAGCTTCAAGCTTTACATGCTAATGGTACTTGGACTTTAACTTCCTTGCCCCCTGGCAAAATTCCCATTGGTTGTAAGTGGGTGTACAAACTCAAGCACAATTCCGACGGCTCTATTGACCGCTACAAAGCTCGTTTGGTTGCTAAAGGCTTCACTCAGGCTGAAGGTATTGATTATCATGACACTTTTTCTCCTACTGCTAAGCTGATTACGGTGCGTTGTCTTCTTGCTCTTGCTGCTAGTCAGTCTTGGTCTCTTCATCAGCTTGATGTTAATAATGCTTTCTTACATGGTGACTTACATGAAGAAATCTATATGTCTCCTCCTCCTGGTCTTAGGCGACAGGGGGAGAATCTTGTGTGTCGCCTTCACAAGTCACTTTATGGTCTTAAGCATGCTTCTCGCCAATGGTTTGCCAAATTCACTAGTGCCATCATTTCTGCCGGTTTTCAACAATCCAAAGCTGACTATTCATTATTCACTAAAAAGTCTGGTATTTCTTTCACAGCTTTGCTCATTTATGTGGATGATATTGTGATTACAGGCAATGATGCTAGTGCCATTAATTCTCTGAAGTCTTTTCTCCGTGATCATTTTCGGATAAAAGACCTTGGTGATTTAAAATATTGTTTGGGTATTGAGGTTTCTCGTTCCAAACAAGGGATTTATATTTCTCAACGCAAGTATGCATTAGAGATTCTCAAGGACTATGGTTTTTTGGGAGCACGACCCATTGCTTTTCCTATGGATGACACAAAATTATCTGATAAAGGAGAACTTCTCAAGGATCCTGAAAAGTATCGACGATTAGTAGGTCGGTTAATATATTTCACTATCACTCGGCCGGATATCACCTATTCTGTGCATGTTCTAAGCCGTTTTATGCACGAGCCAAGGATATCTCATATGGATGTTGCGCTTCGTATTGTTCGTTATTTGAAGGCTACTTCAGGTCAAGGTTTATTATTTCGTTCTGACAACCAGACCAAGTTAACTGCGTTTTGTGATTCTGATTGGGCAGGTTGCCCTATCACTCGCCGTTCGACTACTGGGTATTGTGTATTCTTGGGCGGTTCTTTGATTTCTTGGCGGAGGAAACGACAAAAAACCGTTTCGCTCTCTTCAGCAGAGGCGGAATATAGGGCCATGGCAGGTGCTTGTTGCGAGATAGTTTGGCTTCGTTTTTTTGTTGAAGGATTTGAACATTCCTTTGGATGGTCCTTCCATTTTATTTTGTGATAATCAAGTAGCGTTACATATAGCTGCCAATCCTGTTTTTCATGAACGAACTCGTCACATTGAGATGGATTGTCACTTTATACGAGATAAGATTGTAGATGGCATAATAGAGACCAAGCATGTGGGTACGGCACAACAGTTGGCAGACTTGTTTACCAAACCTCTTGGGAAAGAAAAGTTTTCGGGTATGTTACGCAAGTTGGGAGTTCTTGACATCCACTCTCCAACTTGAGGGGGAGTGTTAGACAAATAAGGAATATGGTTGGAGTCCTTGTGTAATTGTATATAATATTATTATTGGAAGAATAAGCCGTCCTACAGCCGTCCTACCTTGTCCTACCTACACACTAGCCGTCCTACAGCCGTACTACCTTGTCCTACCTACACACTAGGACGGCTACCTTGTCCTCTACAGCCGTCCTACCTTGTCCTACCTACACACTAGGACGGCTACTTTGTCCTACCTACACACTTGTATCATGTATATATATCCTTGTAATCTTGTAGAGAAACACAATGAGAAAAAAAGCATTCTCTTCCATTTTTCCACATTCACGTATCAATAACAAATATATTTTTTAGCCTACATACCTTTTTCTACATTCTTAAAGCTAGTTAAAGATCACTCCTTGTTTGTCTGTATTTGTTAGCCATTATAATGCATATGGTATTGGTCAATTCGTTTGTTTTTAACAAATGCGTTGACGTTGGACATACCATTTAGAGATTAAAAAATCAACCATACATGATTAACGCAGTTTTGTGACACTATAGTATACTGAAACATGACTCAATATAACCAGCTTCGCACAAACTTGTAATATATAATCATGTATTAGGGATTAGTTTGCTATTGTAGCTAGGTTAATTCCTTATATATATGGCACAAAACCACTTCTTTTGGTTGACCTCAAAATCTGGTTTCATGACCTGAACTTATTGTTTAGGTTCTCCTTTAACGACCATCAATATTTATTCTTCAAGAAATTACGCAATCTAAACATGATTAAATTAATAGATATACTCAATGTTTCGATAAAAGAACTAGTTTAATCGTCATGGTCTGAGCCGGGTTGCATCACTTAGTCCATACTTAACGCAATTCAGCAGAACTCTTGCATATTTAACCTTTCAAGTCAGATCCAATACACGTACCATGGAACTAGAGTCCCACATTACAAACTTTTTGCATTTTATTTTGTTGCAATATCCAAATTTCTTCTAAATCAATTTGAATCAGGGTTGTGATGGATAGACTGTGTGCAGTATTCATCAAACATTCACATACACAAGTGGAATATGATCAAAAGGGGAGAGTAGGTACATTAAACACACATAAAACAATTTTATTTATCCAATAATTATTTGTCATACATAAAGTACATTGGCCCATCATCATCTACTCAAAACCCCAAATTGACATAGCACGAGATTTTTGTGTAGTGATCAACGGCAGCTGATTAATCCTCCTCTAGAGAAACAGGCATGTTGAGATCAGGTACATTGTCCAAATCTACCCGATCAAGCTTTTTGACACCAACCTTAGCCGTCTGATGATGACGAAGGTCCCGCACCATCTTCTGATTGGATGCAGAGATGAGTTTGGTCATACGAAGCAGGATTTCAGAGACCTCAATCTCAACAGCACTAAACTCACTAAAACGATTAGTACTAGACTTAATGTTAGTAAGAGGATTAGGGTTATTATGGTAGGGGGTGTTAAGGCTGCACATATTCATTCTCTCTTGAATTTATCAAATTATATGCATTTGGTCAATGGATACTGTATATACAACTTAGGGGCTTTTCTTTTTCCAATCCTATTAGGGAAAGTAGGTATCACCTAATTAAACCATTTGACCAAGTTATACAAATTAAAATGCAAGTCATAAACATTTTTTATTTTTATTGGGCAAAGGTTAATTTTTCTTTTTTCTTTTCTCAATTTTGTGCTAGGTATGGCTGGAGTGGTCTCATAATCAAAAGTGGACTCTTAATACCAAGTCTAATTAGGATATATAAAGTTAAAACTAGTTATATCCTTTCTTATCTATTTTTGGACAAACGACCGTACCGCAACAAAAGTTATGAATGAGACTATTAACATTATTAATACGTGGACTAATAATGTTATGTGATGGTGTGAATAATCTGTGGACATCAAGTTGTTTGATTGCTAACAAACAAACAAACAATATATGAGATATTCAAAACATTTAAATCACGAAAATAGAAAAATGCTAGATAGGATCGTGATCTGCTTAGAAAATCCAACTCAGCAAAAAAAGAAGGTAAGAATATCCAATATTGATTAGGATGATGATTAGATTGAAAACAAATCCGTATAAGTTAAGAAAAAAAGTATCCAAGTATATAGTTTGTTATGCAACAAATTATTTTCCAATTTATTGAATAAATACGATGTTATCTATATGAAAATGTAGGAAAGTAAGTTAAGCCTTACTTTTTACTTTTGATTTTTTGGTCTCATCATCAAAAGGGACTTGAATTCTCTCCTCTCTCATCTCCTCTTTTTTTTAATCTAGACCATTCAATGAAAATTTGATGGTTTGAAGTTGTGCCACATATTTAATGAGCTTCATTTTATTTTTATCGCTTTTGTCCAACAATCTTTCCCTAGCTTTTCCATTCATGTTCACACCACCATTTATCGTCTTCCTTCTAACACGCCAGCCATGAGTGGCTCCTTAAGTTGATCTAGAGGTCGTAACAAACTTGACAACTATTTTGAAAGTCTTAGAGCTATCAATGAAGTAAGGAAAAATTCTTAGATTGTGTCGTCGTTCTTATCAATTTGTTCAACAACCTTTATATGCACCATACAACAAATAAAAAGAAACGCGTGGGGAGTAAATAGGAGGAAAGAGGATTTCCTCCCATCAAAAGGTGCCAAAACCTAGTTCTCAATTAAACATATTTGTCTTAATTAAAAAAAAATTAAAAAATTTGTTTGAACTAAAACACACAGAGCAAAGTAGGTGAACAATAACAAATCAACGGCTGGCAAGATCAACGGCTGACAGGTTGCCATCTAGGTTTCCAACGTTCACCGTCCGAATTCCAAACTACTTTTCCGATCCTTCTAGAGAATAATTACCGCGTCAACCAAGTGTCTTGTCTCCTTCTCCTTTTTATTTTTTCGGTAATAATTTCTTTTCCTTCCATTTCTTTCTTTCTTCAACCACAAAATTAGGGTTTCATCAGTTTCTCACATTTTTCTCCAATTCCATTCGAACACCCCAAAAAAAAAAAAAACTGTAAGGCGATTTGACATTCGATTCCAAACGTGAAGTCGAATTCGAAGAAAAGCCCCAAGATACCCTCTTTCGATTTGGGGAAAAAGATCGAGGATTGCTTGAATTTGGGGAAACAGCTTGGACCTTTCTTTCTTTGAATTTGGGGGAGGTTCAGGGCTTCCGGAGAGGGCTGCATTTCTAAGTTTTTGCTTTTCTTTTCTCAAAGATCAAATATTTACCTCCAATTATGGATACCCAATTCCCCAAATCCCTAATTTCTATTTTTTCCCTATTTCTCTTCGCCTTCTTCATCGTCCTCTGCTCCTTCCCCGCCGTCCGATCAGAACCAGAATCCGTATCCGAACCCACCATCATCAGATTGCCCTCTGAATCCGAGCCCGCGGACGCCTGCGGCCGATCGACCCGGTCAGCCCCCTTGTGCCCCGTCAATTGCTTCCGTCCCGACCCGGTCTGCGGCGTGGACGGCGTGACGTACTGGTGTGGGTGCCAAGATGCCCAATGCGCTGGTGTCAAGGTGGAGAAATTAGGGTTTTGTGAGGTGGGTAGCGGCGGCTCCGCCCCCCACTCTGCTCAAGCTCTGCTTTTGGTTCACATGGTTTGGCTCATCGTCCTCGGCTTCTCCGTCATGTTCGGCCTTTTCTGAGAGTTTTCGGATTCCAGTCCAATTCGATTCATCGCTTTAGTTGGTTTTTCGGAAGCTGTAATGATGGAGCTCCCAAAGATTGCAGCTTTAGCAGAGCTCCCAAAGATTGCAGCTTTAGCAGATAATTTTAGCTAATACATTGTGGAAGATATGTCAAATTCATTACTTGCTGAACATTTCTGATTGATTTGTTATCGTTTTCGCCCTCGGTTTACAAATTATTTGGCTCGGCTTTGAGGCTAATTGTGTTCTTTGATTTGAGGAGAATTGGGTTGTTGGGTTTTGTTTTTGTTGATTTTCTTCTGAGGTTCTTGTAGATGCCAGCATGTATCTTACAGATTGTTGTATTCATCATTGTATTTGTATTTATCTGTACAACTATTGTGTAAACTTGAATCATAATTAACTTTCTAATTTCAGGTATTAATTTCCATACATTTGTTCAGAGGATGGGATTTTGAATTCTGAATAACTTCAAATCATTTACGTTTGATTTTTGCGAGAAAGGTTTGAGAACTAACAAAATGCTTGTTTAATTTGATGAAAATGTTGTTTAATTTGATAAAAAGGAATGAATTAAGGGAGTTTTAACGAAAAACCAGCGGTACTAATTATTTTAATGAAAAATTATATTTTTATACTAAAAAGTCAAACATGTTACTATTAATTTTACCTTTTATTTTATTTTTATCGTTAAAACTTAAAATTTTTAAATTTTTTTTTTCATTAATTTAAGTTTTAACCCAAAAAAATGTGGTGGCCAATGTCTCAGCTGGAGCTGGTGAGCTGTTGCACCCACCCCCACCAAGGGGTTTGGTTGGTTCTACCTCTAACTTGTATTAGTAATCCAATAATTCATCCTCATCAACAATATATTTCCCTTGCAAACTTACATGGAATCGGGACATTGAAGACTAAAGAGAACTTACTTGCAATTGGGACATCTGTTTGAAACTACTTATTTTTGGAACTACTATTAAAAGCACATTAAAATTTATATTAAAAATGCAAGGGTTTTTTTTTGGAAGAAACACACATATGATGCTGCTTCTAGGAAGCACTTCAAGTGTCTTTTTCGTAAATATTTTTAACTTTTTTTGTCAAACATGATCATAAACACTTGTGAGAGAATAAAATTCGAGTTAGACACACGTATCCATCTCAAGTTGTGCATATAGGGATATGAAACAAGCCCACGGACGGAGATTCGTTATCAAGTTCTTTGTTAGCGGACTACTAAAGTCTTCACTCCCCACACTCCGTGTGAAGCATGGAGGGGAGGTGGTTTTTTCTTTTTTTTTTTTTTTTTTTTTTTGTCAAACGATAGATTTATTAGAATGAATGTTAGATTAGAGAGACGACATAATTCAAACTCATGTCGTGGTGCAAGAACAACACTTCTCTTCACCACTGTGATAAGAGGCCACTTACGAGGGGAGTGCATTTAACCCACTTGCATGCTATGTTAGTTGCCCTTCACTCACGCATAAGATGTAGAGCTAGTGATTCGACAAGCGTGTGAATTACAGTGAACAAAAACCTGTTGAGGTATTTCTTCTAAGAAATTTGGCTCCAAACAATCTATAAAAGCTGTTTTAGTTATTATAAAAGCAGTTCCTACGTTAGATTTTATGTTGATGGTAAATTCAATTGGTGTTGGGAAAAAGTCATAAAAATGCTTAAGTGGATTCTTTTGTTACTTTTTTGGTTTTAACTGTATCTTGGGCTGTTTGGATTGGCCCTTAATGATTGGACTGCTGAGGGGTCACAAAAGTGGTTTGGGCTCGAATTATTGTGTTTAGGCCGAAAATTATGAGATGCAATTTTTGCACCGCTATTTTCACCTTCTACACGAATCTGTTTTTATGACTATTAAATTGAATAAACTAAAGGATAATTCAATGAATGAATAGAGACAGGAGAGCAAAAGGTGAAAAAAAGGAGTGGAGGGACAAAATTTAAACTTCCCATTTTCTTTTGTGAGAGAAATTTGCAATAAATTCAACTTGTGAGCATCTTAATGGCCATTTCTTCTTAAAAAGTAGACTTAAAAGCCAAACCACCCCCACTAGATAAAACTAAACTCGAAAGGCCAAATACAATTTTCAAATGTGTGTTTTAATATAGTGAAAGTAAAAGGTGCTTTTATGTATTTTCAAAAAAGCTACACCAACTGAGGTGTTTTGTGATGGATGTTTCAACATGCCATGAATATAGTGCGGTACTCTATAAGCTATTATACAAGTTGAGAGAATTTTTTTTTTTAAGTGTCCCCCTAATTATATAATACAATGACATACAGTTTATGTACTTGTATTACACTGAAAAATCTCTCGTATTCTACCTTTAGAAGGTACCAAAAACAAAACTACACCAATAGCCTCCAAAGTAGTGACAAACACTCAACAATGTCCAATTGGTTGTTATACGAAGACTTTCTTGTTCCTCGATCAACATCAACACAAACTAGAGACTCATCAAGTTTGAATTTTCTCCAACAAATCATAGCCTCACATTTCAAAGCCAACGGTGAGGCTAAGAACCCAACTTTCCTCCTAGTGCATTATTCAACTGTGGATCCCACACACCGCTATTCCCTTGTGGTTTCCGTGTCACCAAATCCTTGTATTTCATGCCATGAAAATTCATCCGAAAGAAAATCATCTCTCTTGGAACAAATACTTCATCCTTTGGTCATGGACTCAGACTCTGGATTGCAGCAGAGCAAAAGGAGGAGGAGCCACCAAAGAGAAGATCAATCAGTAATTGGCTTGGAAAATTTACCACATGAAATCATCACTGAGGTAACATCAAGGCTGCCCTTTTCATCTCTGGTAAAATTCAGGTATGTATGCAGAGCATGGAAAAATTTAGCACAAGACCAACATCTTCGAATTTTCGATGCTTTGCATAACTCCAACACAGCTGATCTCAACAATCTGTGCCTGATTTTTCACTGTGATTACCCCATCAGAAACCATATTTACTTTGTAGATTACCCTTTTCACCATGGTGAAAAGGAGACAATGCTAGTGAAAAAAATTCACCCTCCTTTCTGTGGTTCGATGCCTGAGTTTGATGTGGTAGGATCATGTGATGGTTTGCTGTGCTTATCTGATTCGTTGTACAATGATGCAATATGCATATATAATCCGTTCACTAGGGATCATAGAGAGCTGCCTAAATCAGTTCGATTTCCTAATCAAGAAGTGATTTACGGATTCGGGTTTCATCCGATTACTAAGGAGTACAAGGTAGTTAAGATAGTGTACTATAGTAGACGGGAATCATGGAGCCGGTTTCGTGTGTATCGGCCACAATCAGAAGTTCAAGTTTTCACTCTTGGAACTTCTGATTGGAGAAGTTTAGGAAGAACATCTCACTACCTTCATCACTGGCCAGCTCAGGTCTTGGTCAATGGAAGGCTTCATTGGGTTACTTGGAGAAAGGGTTACCACCCGGGTCGAAAGCTCATTTCTTTTGACTTGGGAGACGAGCAGTTCAGGGAGGTACCGAAACCGGAAGGTGATGGATTGATGAGCAGGTGGAATTATCATGTGCTGGTTGTGAGAGGTTGTCTTGCTGCATTTTTTTACTGCAGTTATGGGAAATTGGAGATGTGGGTTATGCAGGAGTACGGTGTGAAGGAATCATGGGTTAAAGAGTTGACCATTGGAAGTTATGTGCCAAAGACATTGAAACAAGATGTTGATAGATCATGGAAGATTTCAAAGATTGTTAAAAGAGGAAGACATGTTAGGGTTTTGTGTGTTTTGGGGAGTGGCCAGATCTTGTTGGAGTACAAAAGCAGAGCTCTAGTTGTTTATGAACCAAGTAGTCGAAAGTTTAAGGATCTTTTGTTTCAGGGGATGCCTAAGTGGTTTCAAACCGTTGTTCACGAGGGCACTCTCAATCCGATACATACTCTTGTTAATATGTGATGGCAGGCAATGAGAAGACAGTGGCTCTTGCGCAGGTTCTTTGATGGAATTGGTTTTTTTTGGGATGGGGGGGGGAGATGGTGGTGTGGGTGTGGTTGAGATGTCTTTGTTTCTGTATTGTTTGTAGAATTGTGTCCTAAACAAATGTAATGAAACCAACATGAAATTCTTCATTTACTCTGATCATTATATGGTTAACTTACATAACGTGGGGTTGAGATATCTTTGTTTCTGTATTGTTTGTAGAATTGTGTCCTAAACAAATGTAATAAAACCAACTCTTCATTTACTCTGATCATTATATGGTTAACTTACATAACGTGGGGGGCGGGGTGTTGAGATGTCTTTGTTTCTGTATTGTTTGTAGAATTGTGTCCTAAAAAAATGTAATGAAACCAACATGAAATTCTTCATTTACTCTGATAATTATATGGTTAACTTACATAACATTTACATATGCATCATAGAAATTAGCATAACTAGTCTGAAGCTATTCTGTGCGACGATTACAGAACTACAATTCAATTATTCGAGCATCAGTCTTTACATCCTTGAGTTGAACTCAATTTCGTACGGAAGACATTTGAATCCCTGCATCTTAACTTGTTTCAAATGATCATGTGTGAATTCAGAATGCATCTGGGCCTGTGGTTTGTCACGGCTGCAGTATATTCCTAAATGTCTCAAGCAAACTGCGATACTAAACGAATTTTCTACCCAAACAAAATGCATCCCGTAGCAACTAAAATCACAACGAAAGAATATGGTTACTGATCATTTTATTCTTTAGTGATGAAACTTAAAGCCCTACTTCATAAAGCTCTAACTAGTAACTACTGTCTCTAGTTTCCAGACATCAGCCTCAAGTTATTATCAGGTGTCGAAATAACAGCAAAGAAGAAAGCAAAACAAGGTAAAGATCACGAGTAATCTAATACTAACCGTTACTACAAGCTCTTGCTATGAGGTGTAAACTTGAGGAGATTCAGAACACACTCAAGGTAAAGATCACGAGTAATAATTTACTTTCAATGCAACCTGATTTGCCTTTTCTTTGCTGAAATCTGGACACCTAATAGTTTACCTAAGATTGATGTTTGGAAACTAGAGTTTAGAGTTAGAGCTTTATGTTGGAAAATTAGTTTTAATATTATTGTTAGTTTTATTGTTCTTCTTGTAAGCCAGGGATTAGGATTCCTTGCTCGTTAAATTTATTTGTCTTGCTCGTCAAGTTTGGGTTTGCTATCGTTTTCTCGTATAAATAGATGTTTGTACTGTTGTTTGAAGCAAGTTAGTCACAAAAAAAGTCATACTAGTTATCTAGTCGCTTTGGCAAATTTATAATGTTCTCTTTTGCTTCGATTAATAAAATATTATTTGTAGTTTAGTATTATGTTCGTTCATTCAGGGTTTAATCCACTCTTATTTGATATCAGTTTTCTAGAGTTTGTTGATCTGTCTTATTTAAGTTCGTGAAAATTGTATGTTCTTGTTTTTGGATCTTGATTAAGATTCCGCTTTCGTTGTGCTCATGTTCGTTTTTTGTTTTAGGTTTTACTCTATCTAGTCGTAGGTCACTAGCAAAAGTGCATGTGTGATGATGTAGGTTTTAAAATCATATAAAACATATAGAAAAGTATAAAAAATATGTGTGTGCGTGTGTGATAGGCAATATTATCATACATGTGAAGATCTACTTGCAACCTTATTTACAGTAAGGAACAAATTAAATTTTCTTAATTTGTCCTCTTCAATCAAACCTCATGACTATACTATTGGAGAGATCCTCTCTAGAAACCATGACATAGTTATGGTAGCATTATTCGTGGAACATATGTTTGTTATGGGTTCAAAACGTACACCATTCGTCTATTAAAAATTTACCACATGATAAACTGGTGACAAGAGTATCTTTTATGTTGTTGTCAGTTGTTTTTGTGTACAGTGATTAGTGAAAGTGAGGACTTGAAGCATGACCAAATAACAATTCTTTTTATTCCTTGGTGACCATATTCAGGCTTCACCAGTGTAATAATAATTCCAAAAAAGAGTGTATAAGAGGTGACGATATGGAAGCATATGGGAGCAAAGTTGCACTTGAAAACGGCCAAAACTTTTGATAGATAAGTAGTGAATGATTTCCTTCTTGGGATTACGCAACATCAATAGAGTCCCGAACTGCAGAATGAAATGGTAAATCACTTAGATAAGTTTTCTAGGCTACGATATATTGTCACGTTTATAGCCTTGCAAACATCAGTGAAAATCAAACTTGCTTGGAAGTGAGTTTGGGCCTTGCTAGCCACCATAATATGTGCACCACCCATTCAATGTCTCCGTTTTCCTTCTAAACGCTCCAAGATATGTTCTTCATCGGTCAGATACTCGACCAAGCCTTTAAAATAATTCAAAGTAAATAAATACATCAACCTCCTAAGCACATCTTTACTAATAAGATAATAAATTATACCTAAGTGAATATTGACATCCTATGTAAATTGTTACCATTGGTATAATTCCGACAATCATGATGGCCAACTCTCAGCTTAGTTTCCCACAGTTTGTTGAATTCAAGTGCCATATCTATGGCACCTGATCCTTTGGGAGAACCAACGTACCAGCATTTTCTTCTCGGCAGTTTCGATGACTTCCTCATAAGAACAACTCCTAAAAGAAAAATGCATGCTAGTCTAAAATACCAAGAAATAAAAACAAACTTAAATGGAACCCAAGATAAATTTGTAATATTATGTTGCAGGGTTATAATTATATCAGTACAGTCACAATTTCTTCTTTAATTTCATAAGCAACATTCGATGGTATCTCTATTATATATTCAACCCATACAAATTAACTAAGGTTCAAAGTTTCACAGCTAGAAACTAAGGGATCAAAAACAACTAACAGGGTGTCGTAGTCTGTCAAAGAGTTATGCGGTATGAGATCAAGGATTCCAAGGAACGGTGTTTCAAAGCGGTATATCAGACAGGACAGACAAGACCAAGGCCCGGTTTGAGGTGCACAAGTTTTAATTTTAGGTGTTCTTCGACCTTGATGTTTGCATTTTAATTATTTTCAATAACTTACTAATGCATATGCCAATTAGCGATGAACTATGCTTTCTTGAGCAACATGAAAGATGTAGTAGATGATGCAGCTAGTTAGGCTTACCCGGTATTGCTTTTCCGGATAGAACTGCAAGGGCTGCATATATGTTTTCAGGATCTTTAGGTTGAAAATCGAAAACTAAGGCCTGAAAAAAGAGACTAGACGAATTTAGAGTTCAAATTTTCAAACTTTTGTATTGAAAAGGTAACAAAATATGGATACCAGGGCTATGTTAATAGACATTTTCCCAAAAACTTTTGTACTGCACCTTACTAGCGTTGGAGATTAAGTACTAATTAGGAGACATTTTTTCCATAGCAGTTAACTTTTCTTTTCACTTGAGTTAGACTACTTTAATTAATTTCAAGAAAAAAACGTTTTTCATATTTATATTTTTTACCATGTTTTTGTTCTTGTAGCATGCTTTATCTTCTCAACTACTACTAAAATCTAAATATAAAAAAGTTTGGTATTTGAAACAGAAAAAATCAGCATTTAACATTTAATCTCAATTTACCCTTTTCGTTTTTGTTACACCAATTCACCATTGGGCTTCAAGGTGATTTCATATCAAAGATTTAAGCACTCTTGAATCAAGCATATCAGTTTGCGGATGGTGGTGTGTCTGGATCAGGAGGGATTTAAAAGGGTGATTGTGCAGTCATTGTCTTAAGTTTGATAGGCATGCCAAAGAAGGAAGGGGCTCTGTCTATTGAAGGTATCCTTCTTGATGTGTGGGAGTTAACGAAACAACTGGAGCTAGTTGAGTTCTCATACGCTTCCCGACGTTGTAATGGAGCAGCACAATCTGTGGCTTCTTTTGTGAGTAAGAATGGAAGAGTCTATAGATTGGGCATGTTATTTCCCGAGTAGTTGTTTAATATTCTTGCTCATGATATAAACATTTATATTCGACTTAATGAAATCTATCGTTTGACAAAAAATTAAAAAATAAAGCGTCAGTTTGGTAATGAAATTGCATGAGAGTTGACTTTTTGGCAAACTGAGATTATGTACTAGTTGGGACACAGGTTAGGAAATAGATTTTAATGTTAATTATAGTAAACAAAAATCAACCAAGTAAATTAAATTGCCTAAGAAAATCCAAAAGAATAATTAGTGAACTAGCTAAGCTACCTTATATAGACAAATGGAGGGAGGAGAACCTGACAATCAGGTGGTGGTGGGGAGGGTCTAATGATAACCATGAAATGCTGCAAATTCCAGAGATTGAGAGAGTAAGCAGCAGATGTAAGCAGCTGGGCGGGTCCCTTTGTTGCTCTTAGAGGCACTGCTGCAACATAAACTTCATCCCTTCCTCTTGTCACTGTTGGTTTCGTGAGCAGTGAGGCCATTTGGTTTTCCAAAAAAAAGAAAAAAAAATATTGAATCGGTTTCAGATGAACAACAAAAATATGAAAAAAAATTAAATATTATTTTTATATTATTATAAAGGGGATAATTCGCAATTTTGGGTTCATTTCTGTCCACAAGGTTAGCCTTGGTGGAAGTCATTTGTCAATTGACCCAATCCCCGTCCAAAGATTATAAAAGACAAATGTTGTGTGAAAATTCCAAGCACAAGATAAAGTTCGGAAAATCTTCACACTTTCATATCATTTTTAACTTTTAAGGCCCATCAAGCGTTTTATATGTTTGTTTTGGATGGACAAGGATCCTCTCTGTATCCTTTTTGTAGAGATCTGATGATCAATAAATCGTTTCCATTCATCGTATATTGTACGGCTAGTTTTCTTTAGGTACTATTTTTATTTAATTTTAAATTAAAATTTTAAAATAATTTCTAACCGTACGATGTAGCTGAACGGACACGATTAATTGATCCTCTGAATTTCCACAAATAGGATCCGAAGAGGATCCTTTTCCGTTTTGAATATTTTATATAGCTAAGGGTTTGAATCACTGGTGTGTACTAGTCGATGGTATTCATCAGTCGAAAGAGCTTTTCAAACAATATTGTTATAAACAACTGATTGAATTTATATTATTGCTAGTTTATTGTGAGGCTAAGCTCACCCTAGATAATATCGTTTGTTCAAAAAAAAAAAAAAAACAATCATTTGACAACTAATTTAATCACATTATTATACGCGTGTGAAAGACATTTTTTATAACCGGCATTACATGCCTCTTAAGATGTTTTGAATGTATTTAAAAATAGAGAAAATAATATTTTAATGAACAATTGATTGCTTTTATTTAATAGGAATCCTTGTTTCTTGGAATAAATTTTGAAGTGCAAGACGTAAAAGAAGAAAATGAAATTGCTACATTAAGTTATTTCTCTCCTCATTCTCGATGATTCGAACTGAGTCCAGAAAAATTTGGCAAAAACTAAAAATTGAGTTCAGAGAAAGAAGCACACAATTTTAACCACTTTGACGAAACCAGATCTACACGACCACTATTTTTTTCTTGTCTTTTCGTTGGATCCTCATCCCTTTTTCCCAACTAAAGTTTTCATATTTTGTTGAATTACTAAACACTAAAGCGCGTGCAAAAGATATTTTTTTAATCACGGCGTGCTACGCACTACTTAAACATTTTAAATATATTTATATGCGTGAATTGACAAAAGGAAAGTCAAATATTTGAAGTAAATGAATAATCTTAGATCATGCTAAAAAAAACTCTTACAAACCAATCAAAGTAGCTGAATTCACATAATAAAATTAGTCTTTAAATTTTCATCTACATTCTATTGAATTTACATTAAGAATAGAGAAAATAATATTTAATAAACAACTTATTGAATCACTTATTGCTAGCTCATTATGAGGCTAAACCCACCATCTCCCTTTTAGTGTAGATAATATCGTTTGTTTAAAAAAAAAAAAAAAACCAATCATTTGACAACTAATTTAATCATATTATTATGCGCGTTCAAATGACATTTTTTATAACCAGCATTACACGCATCTTAAGATGTTTTGAACGTGTTTAAAATTAGAGAAAATAATATTTAATGAACAACTGATTGAATCACATTATTGCTAGCCTATTGTGTGGTACTAATTAAAGAATAAAAAATTAAAAAAAACTGTACAAAAAAGAATTAATTATTAAAAAAACACTATTAAAATAATGAAAATACCCCTGCATTATTTTGAGTTGCTTTTAAAATTTTTTGTTTTGGGAGCATTTTTGTCCAAATTTTTTTGATGAAGCCTGTGACCTCAAAAAGGGTTGTTGGCTTTATATATAAAGGTGTATCCACATACAACTGTTAGCATCAACTAAAACAACTTCGCGAATCCAAGTATAGAAAATTTTCACATGGATATCAACTATTACTATGATTATTTGAGGAATCAAATTGCATTTTATAAATTATCATTGATTAGATACGTATCACTATCTCAATATAAGTCTTTAATTATGAATCAATTGTAGAGACGTGCCGCCTAATAATTGTTGATGTGGATATTGCCAATTGGTTTTATGGTAGAATCTCAAATTTTTTATGGTATCAAAGCAGGTTAGCCCACGTGTGAAGCTTAACACTACACGTGTTCCATGTCACCCTAATTTTTGTTGCCCATGTATTTGGCTTGAAAATTCGTCACATGTGACGGGCGTGTGAAAATGTGGTCAAAGAAGAAACCTTACAAGAGTTTATACAAGAAGTTGGTGTAACCTCAACTTTCTTCAGCTTGTTAAGAAATGAAAGGGCATTTCACACAAATTAACAATGGTGGCATGCATATTAACTATTTCAATATAGTTCCAATGAATCCATGGAAACTTATAGTGAAATGGTGGATGTGTATTGTCACATCCCAGTCTGGGCCCCCACCGTAGTACGATTTTGTCTGCTTTGGACCCCGACCACGCCCTCACGGTTTTGTTTCTGGGAACTCACACGAGAACTTCCCAGTGGGTCACCCATCCTAGGATTGCTCTCGCACGAACTCGCTTAACTTCAGAGTTTTAATGGAACCCGAAGCAGTGAGCTCCCAAAAAGCCTAGTGCTAGGTAGAGATGAGAATATATATATATATATGTATCTATATATAAGGCTTACAGGATCCACTCCCATGGGCGATGTGGGATGTTACAATCCACCCCCCTTTAGGGCCCGATGTCTTCGTCGGCACACTTTCAGCCAAAGATTGGCTCTGATACCAAATTGTCACATCCCGGCCCAGGCCCCCACCATATCCTAGGCTCGACTCCACCGTAGCACGATATTGTTCACTTTGGGCCCCGATAATGCCCTCACAGTTTTGTTTCTAGGAACTCACAAGAGAATTTCCCAGTGGGTCACCCATCTCCTAGGATTGCTCTCGCGTGAACTCGCTTAATTTCGGAGTTCTGATGGAGCCTGAAGCCAGTGAGCTCCCCAAAGGCATCGTGCTAGGTAGAGATGGGAATATACATATAAGGCTTACATGATCCACTCTCTTGGGCGATGTGAGATATTACAATCCACCCCCTTTAAGGGCCTGACGTCCTCATCGGCACACTTCCTGCCAAGGATTGGCTTTAATACCAAATTGACACACCCCGACCTGGAATGTCCACTAGGATTTCGAATCGAGTTATGCTGGTCGACACCTGGAAGGTGATGAAGCCATAAAGTATAATGATGTCGAAAATGTGAATAAATTTAAACCTAAAAGTGTCTAAAGACAAGAGTGTGCTATGAGCGGGAATGAACCCATTTCACACACAATGTCTGAGCATAAGTAACGTACAGTAGTCTGGGTAAGGATCATACCCTCAGAGGTAGCCACCTATACTAAGATTCGCCAAGAATCCTCATCGGTACGAACTTTCAGCAGCTAAAACCTGGATGGGCGAAAAATAAGGGTGAGTGGGCCTGAAAATAAAGTTTTAATAAAAACCTTTTGAAAACGTTGTAACCCATCGTTGTAAAACCCGTATAGTTTCTAGAAAATAATACTACGTATATATGTAAAACAATGCACAAAGATAGTAAAACCCAAGTATGCCATGTCATAACGTTTCAACATTGAAAAATGTAAGCCAGGTGTGAAAATCAAGGTAAAATAATATATCAGCCGGAGTCATCTAATGTAACCTATACGGTTGAACCTATACGGTTGAACCTATACGGTTGAACCTATAGCTCATCAACCTATGCCTGTACACGAGTCAAAACCACCTAATGTGGTCTGTACAACAGGCTGGGTGTAAATAAGTACGCTCAAGTGCTACCATCACGTGAAGGCTGTGCGATGATTCGCGGGTCACCTACGAGTCGGAACCACCTATTGTGGTCTATACGATAAGTTGGCACCAGACTTGGATCCAAGGTCACATCTCAGAGACTTGGATCCAAAGTCACATCCCGGCCCAGGCCCCCACCACATCCCGGGCTCGACTCCACCGTAACACGATATTGTTCGCTTTGGGCCCCGACCATGCCCTCACGGTTTTGTTTTTGGGAACTCACACGAGAACTTCCCAATGGGTCATCCATCCTGAGATTGCTCTCGCATGAACTTGCTTAACTTCGAAGTTTCGATGAATTCTGAAATCAGTGAGCTCCCAAAAGGCTTCGTGCTAGGTAGAGATGGGAATATACATATAAGGCTTACATGATCCACTCCCTTGGACGATGTAGGATGTTACAATCCACCCCCCTTAGGGGTCAGACGTCCTCGTCGGCACACTTCTGACCAGGGATTGGCTCTGATACCAATTTGTCACATCCCGGCCCGGGCCCCCATCACATCCTGAGCTCGACTCCACCATAGCACGATATTGTCCGCTTTAAGCCCCGACCACGCCCTCACGATTTTGTTTCTAGGAACTCACACGAGAACTTCCCAGTGGATCATCCATCCTAGGATTACTCTCACATGAACTCGCTTACCTTCGGAGTTCCGATGAACTCCGAAGCAAGTGAGCTCCCAAAAGGCCTCGTGCTAGGTAGAGATGTGAATAAACATATAGGGCTTACAAGATCCACTCCCATGAACGATGTGGGATATTACATATACACCCATTCTTATATCCAAATATACCTCAAACTCCTAACAACCACATGATGAACCTTTGTCATCAAGGAAAAGAAAACTTAAAATCAGAAAGAAAAACTTGATCAAGTAGAAAATGCACGTAACTCAAGTTGTCATGAAACAAGTAGTAGCTATGTATATAGTACTACAATGGTCGATCTTATTACTCAAATATTCAAACATCCGTACGTACATGCACCACGATACAAATCATCATGTCTACCATATGTATATGGAGAGCTAGCATTATCTATGATCCACACTCACCTCACCTTCTTTGTACGTTACTCCTTATTTAATTTCTTAAACCACACTAAATGAAAGACATTTAATTGATCTCTTCACATGTATGCAAACCCCAATATACCTACTAATAATACAACTTAAAATTTCACTCAGCCTTCTCCACCGGGGCTTCAGTACCAGCTTTCTCCTCAGCATCATCAGCTGCCTTCTCTTCTTCCTTAACTACTACCTCGTCTTTAGGGGCTTCAACTGCTGATTCTTCCACCGGTGCCTCCGGTGTAACTGGTGCCACCGGAGGAATTTCAGCAGTATTCTCCTTGTCCTTGGCCTCCGACACAAGCACTGGTTCTGGTTCTGGCTCAGGGGCTACCTTATAATTAGGCGTAGTAGTTTCCTCTTCAGTTGTAGTACTCTTCTCCAGAGTTGGTTCTTCTTCTTTTTCGACTCCTACAACTTCCTTGGGCTCCTCTACCTTCACTTCCCTTGTCTCAGCTTCGACTTGGGCTTCCTCATCTTTTGCAACTAGGTTTTCCTCGTCTTTTGAAGCCTCCGCCTCAGCCTTAGGTACTTCTTCCCCAGAAGCCACAACAGTCTCTGCAACTTCCTTTGGCTCCTCCGCAACTTCAGTTGGTGCTACTTCTTCTGTAGTAGCAGTGATAATAGCCTCTTGAGCCTTAACTGATTCCTCGTGATGAGTTGTATCCTCTACAGGAAGAGCTGTCTTTGCTGATACAACCTGCATGATCATATACATACAGATACAACTCTTTGATTAATATTTTGTAATAGTTAAAATTGTAAGAGAGCTTGAACTGATCGTCACAAACACAAATGTGTTTTACATATTGAACAAATTAAGGGAATGATTTTTGCAGAAGTCTTTATTTTTGTCCCTAATCCTCTTTGATCAAAATAATACAAGTAAATAAAGATATATTGAAAGACAAAATAAATGTTCGGAAATCACTTCACACAAATCAATGTAAAATGAACCAGTCTAGAACCGAAGTTGAGTGAACACCTGAGCAGTGGCCATAATGAGAATCGAAAAGTGATCAAATTGAACAAATAAGAAGATCGAGAGAAAGGCGAACTTAGAAGAGGAGAGCGCTAAGAACAAATTAAAACTAATGGTTGCATGAATAAAAATGATCAATGGGATGGTTTATATAGAGGAGTCCATAGACCTCACTGCCTCGTGGTTGATGCACGAGAGGACTCCAATGGTGGGAAGAAAAAAAAATTTCTCACCGCCCTCAAATGATGGTGGTGCTTATCATCTATTATTGTTGGATTAGTTTAAATCTCGAGATCTGTATAATGGATAGACACTGATGAGTCGATATTATACCACATATTTTACCCTAATCTTAGTATTAATTTATTGGTTATTTTGGTAGAATTTTGATACTTTGATATGAATTTTTAATGTAGGACATTCAACTTCCTCTGGAGTAAAACATGATAAAACGGACGAATTTTGGAGTGATTCAAATTGGAGAACGTTCATTTGTCTCTCAACTTGTTCATTTCAAAATTTCAGCAATTTCTACCAAGCGGTTTATTTATAGCGATGAAATAAAGGAATAGTATGCATTGCTAGAAAGTGACGTTTTTGGGCTTTAGTGCAGTTTTTGGAGCCCAAGATGGTTTCAGATGGGTTTGTGGCCTTCTCAAGAAGTGTTCAAAATAGTCCAAGCTTTAAATCCAGCTATTTTGGGCCGGTTTTGGAGCTGATATAGGTCCAAAACGTGGCTGTGAATGATTTTGGGCGAATTTCCAAGTTAATTTAGGATTATGTTTCCTAATTTATTTCAATTTATTTGGTTTCTTAATCTTATTCTAAGACCTTTTCTAGGTAGGGTTTTATTTTGTAGTAGTATAAATAAGGCTTTTTAGCCATTAGGGTTTAAGAAGGAGAAAAGGAGGTGAACGCACACACTACTTTGGAGGATTCAAGTTTATTATCAAGGTGTTTTCTATCCATGTTTTTAATAATATTTTATTTTATGATTGTTCGTAGCTAGTTTTGTTTGTTAGGGCGAGGCCATGAGCCTTAGCAAGTATATGTAGCTTCTTTTCAATTTGCTTATGATATTATGCATGCAAGTTTTGAATTATTAATCACTATGTTTAAAACTATCTACTTGTTTTGATGATTGGTCACCATTAAGATATTTAGAAAAGTAATTTGATGCAATTTTGGCCGAGGGTTGTCCCTGAAATTCCTGAAATTGACTAAGGCTTCTTGTGCTTAATATGTGTAACTTCTTAGGATGAACGACATGTCTTAAGGGTTATATGGTTTTTCAGAAGGTTTTCACAAAATTTATTGAGTCTTGCACGTTCACATTCGATTTGAACGCTACGGACGGGTTGCATATTAGATATACGTTCTATGTTGGAGGTTCCAAGTAGGACATACTTTAGGAAAACCTAACCTTCAAGTATGCATGGGTAATTCATAAATAATTGGAAGAACTACATAGGATTGTTAAGGTGACGGCGGAACCGTAGTACTCAAATTTATTTTCAAAACTATTTTCTTTTGGTTTTCTTTACTTTCTCAATTTATTTAATTTTTTTTAATTAAATTTGTTTTTAATATATTAGGTCATTAAATCACCTTTTTCTAAACTTTGCTTTAAATAATTAATTAAGATTTGATTTTAACATAAATTATTCATTCAATGCTTATAGAAAACGACCTTGCTTGAGCTGCTATACTACAACAACATTGTACTCTTGCAAGTATTTTTAAGCTTTTTTATCTCTAAATTTGCAGGTGGTAAAATCCTTATAAGACACAAATCTCAAAATTTAAATTCATTTAATAATAATAATAACAATAATTAAATAGGGTGGTAAAGAATTGTCACTGCTTGAGAGTGGTGAGCAAAAATACACACCCTAATAGGGGAGATTAAATCCTCTGCATCTAAAATGAGTGTGGCCTCTCTGTAACCTCAATCATTAACTGATACATGTTTATAAATTTAGTTTTTTTTAACTTTATTATTAGAAATTTAATATATATATATATCAGTCAATGATTAAGATCACATGGAGACTGCACTCTTTTTGGATTCAGAAATTTTTTTTATCATGGTGGGGTGGCGAGGGGGATGGTACTTGAGGAATCTTGGGATTTGACACCTCAAATCTCTCAAAATTCAAGAGATTGGCATGTTTGGTAATAATGTCACACAAAAGTTGTTGGATCCAATTTGGGTTAAATAATCGCTGTTAAAGTAGTTAGAGAAATGCTAAATAAATTCTCTTAAAAGTGAAATTTTTTATAGACTTTTTGTCATCTTTTATTTTTTAATTTTGACACAATATTTTATAAGTTGGCACATAAATTAACATTCAATTATATATGATGACAAAAAATCTATAAAGATTTCTACTTTTGAAGAAGTCTCATTAGCATATTTAGAAGGGTAGGAAATGCCAATAATGGACGTCCTTCGCTTTTTAAATCCAAGCCATCATTCTTCTTTCGGTTGCGTGTGCAGTGTGCTCATGTGCTTTGTGCAGTCGGGCTTGCGGGGTTACATTACCATCATCATATCCACTTATATGCATCTTTCAAATCTTTATTATTTAACTACCATTTGTTTGGCCTATTTACCAAATTAATTAAGCTACCATGCATGTCACTATTTCATCAGGTAATGGAAAACTTATTTTTGATACCACACGATCATCGTCACGTGCTATTAGTAATTCATATGTATTTTTATATAAAATAAATTATAATATATATTATATAACAGTGTTACGATCACACTCAAACTTTTACTATGTCACGTTTTATATTGGGCAATTATATATTTTCTTCATGATCTTCTTCCTAAGTCTCCTCCAAAATTTTAAAATGTTTGATATAACCTAACATTTAACAAGTAGACAAAGTGTGAAACATGATGCTTATTGCTTTAGCATCAACAAAGTCACTAAAGGTATAAAAGGTTAGGCCGACCTTAGATTATGCGACCATAACAACCAATGGGCACAATTTGCTTATCAGAAATGAATAACACTCTGACGTGGATCATCATAGACAATATGTTCAATCACCTATTGCCTCCTCTATTTGTCCTGGAGCCCTAATATTAGGCGACAAAATTTGCACTATCAATACTAATAGTTTTCTGATCCCACTCTCCCTAGTTTCCTTGGCTGAATTGGAAGACAGTCACACATGCGATGATGTGTATACATCAGCATTTTCTTAGAATTCATAAGTAATCAAACTCTCACTAATCACTTTAACTTGAAGAGAAATTATAGGAAAACTCTTTTAAAGTGAGATTCTCAATAGACTTTATGTCATATCACAGTTTAACGTCTATTTATGTGCTATTATTATAAAATATTGTGTAAGAAACATGAGGTGTCAGATAGTCCATAAAAGTTTCACTTTTAAGAATCTTCTTAACATTTCTCTAACTAAGAAAGTTGAAATTAGATAAAGAAAAGCAAACCGCATGTAACTGCACTGTAGATCACATCTCTAACGCAAGTGTGAAAACTCGAACCCTCATGCATAATTGAATCGAGTTTCTATTAGTTAGAAATGTTATCTCCAATGCTCCTATACTAAAGTTTCACTGATACGTACGACATTCTTTGTGCGATTTGGATCCAAAACCAAGTTGCACAAACAATATTCCAAGAACAAATTATCTACCCCATGCATGCATGTTCAATTTGCAATTGATAACTTCGTACACTACTAGCAGCTGGCGATGATGGCTTTGGGATGGCTGTTGTATATACATTGCAACCATGATTCAAGTCCTACTTGCCGTTTCATTTAGGATCTCATTGGACTGGATAGGACTAATTATTAGTGTAATCTTGTGTTTGTTTGACAAAATGATTATGTTTAATGGGATTAAGTCAGACTCGCTCCGACTAACCCCTTCCTTAGAAGTTCTTAGAGCAACTCCAGTAGGAGCTGGAGCACGATGGATCGGCGATAGAAATGACCCAATAGTCCTAGCAATCTACTCCAGCCCATGTGGGCAATGGGGCTCGGGGGAGGCCCGAGTGAGATGTTTGGCTCGAATTGGTGGCCCGAAAGCCTGAGGCCACATGATGCAAAACTGATGTCTGTCATATTATAAAATTAATAAAAAAAAATGTAAAAAAGCAATAAAAATGTAAAAAATAAATAAAAAGTAAAAATTTAAAAAAATGTAAACAATTAATAAAAAAAATCCAAAAAAATTAAAAAAATTTCTATAAATATCTTATCATTATCTTCACCTTACACCACAATTTTATATTTTCTCAAATACTTTGGGTTGTAATTTCTTATTTAATGAAACGTGGTATAACGAGACCGATTAAAAATCATATCCGAATTTTGAAATAAAATTATTTTTTATTATTTTATAAAATAAAAAATACTAATATTTTATTGCCTATTGCCATAACTATTTAATTTAGAGGTGGAGATGCAAAAAGCAGTTACTGTTCATTAAAGGCAGTTGTTATTCACCGGGACGATTCAATAGTGAGACCGATTAAAAATCATATCCGAAATTTGAAATAAAATTATTTTTTAAATAAAAAATACTAATATTTTATTACCTACTAAGTTTAGAGGTGCATATTACTGTTCATTAAAGGCAGTTACTGTTCATTAAAGACAATTGTTGGTCAGAGGATTCAATAGTGAGTTACGGTAGGGCCCTTGCAAGAACCCTCTAATATCACCGGATTGCTAAGACGATCTACAAGACAGTTGCTGACTCATCCTGTTCGTGCTCGTTCTACTCCCTCATCCACGTCCTGCTCCTTCCTCCTGCCCCCTCATCCTTGTTCTCGTCTGGTAAATTCTAAATCTGACGATCAATTTCTTCAATTTTGTTTTGGTGATCGTAATTGTTATTGGGTTTTGATTGATGTCGTTGTTTTGTGCTTGAAATCTCTGGAAATTTTGAACTTCTAGCACAAAAATTGAGTGCATTTTTGTGGGTTTGTGTTCTATGATTGGGTGCGTCTATGTTCTGTGATTGAGTGAGCTTTTGAATTGATTGCTACCCAATTTATCTGCTATTTTACCTTCTATGAACTAATCGCTAAGTTTTTGTAAATTGATTGCAATTTTTTCTTCGTTCCCTACTTATTGTTGTTATTGTGGTTTAATCTTATCCAAAATTGTCCGATTTGGTTACATAAAAATCACCTTTTTATGGCCTTTTAACAATCTTTTGAGCATGCAAAAGCACCCCTTTCTGATCTATAACCCATATAGCCTCTTTTTTTTTTATGTTGTTCTGGGCTTCCTAATACAGAAAGCACCCCTGATTGATTTTTATCTTGGGTGATATTTTTATTTGATTCTTGAGTCTTGACATACATACACAAATTCCTTTGTTGTTAATATTTGACATGAGCACACTGGATTTGGTTGTTGAGTTCATATTTTCTCAGATGTTTCATTCCCATCAATGAATTATAGTTTATCATGTGTACTCTGGGTTTTGGCTGTTAATATTTGACATGAGTACTCTGGGTTTTGTTGGCTGAAATGTGCTTTAAAATCATAGTTTATGACTTTGGTATCGAGCCTTGACCCACTTGCTGCTAGCTAAAATATTTGATTAACCAGAATGAAGTTACCATCTTATCATCCTATTTTCAAGTGCCTCTACTGTTCTAGTTGTAAACTCAAACTTATGGTGATATTGGATTGCATCCTTAACCTTTATCAACCTTGAGGTCATATGAAAAGCTATTTGCTTTGTGATTTCCACTCATCTTGCATCCCCTTCCCACTTATCTTGACTTCTTAATGTCATCTTGATTTTCTATCTTTTACATTACAAAATCAGTCAACTACACAGGTTTATATGGTTTAAAGCTGGGTGATGGTAATACATAAATTTGAGGTATTCGTATAAATTTACAAATAAATTACAAGAAGGAAGATAGCTTTTCTCAACTACAATATAATAACAACTAATGTTCTCCGTCATCCACACAGGTTTACATAAATGTCATCTTGCATTTATGTAAACCTATAAACCTGAGGTTTATTTTTATTTTTGAATGATTTGTATTTTTTTTTTCTTTGTGCATTGATATTCATGAGATGAGGATGCTGATTATTTTTATTCTTGTTTATTTCTTTCTCTTCAGTTGCCATTTGATTTAATTGAAGCTTATAGTTTATCACTTTGGATCAGTTTTATCATCTTAATTGTGCTATCTCCTTTTGACAGTAGTAGGGAGATACTGATAACCTCTTTTGCATTTGCAAGCAGGGATTGAAGACTGCAATTTCGGGGTAGTGTTATAGAACAATTTCAGAGATGCTCCTAAGTACTGACAACCAAACCGAAGGCTGTGGCTGACTAGTGACTACAATCTCACCCATTTTACCTTAGATGGCTTAGTGTCATCCTAAATACATCACCATTACAATTTACAAAGTTGACTTCAATAAAGAGTAACAATTGGGGACATAGTGAGTAATTTGGTTTTCGTATTTTTATTAAGTCTCACTCTCATCCAATAGTATTAATTTTAATAATATCTTTAATAAAAAAGCAACTAAAATAGAACAATAATGTAGTCCTAGTCTGAGCAAACACCAAACTAGTGATAGTACTATTTTCATTATCCTGCTTCTCAGTTTGATATTGCACCAAACGCTTTACTAAGCTAATTCAGCTTAGTCTAGTCTAAGCTAGTCCAGTTTAGTCCCTGAAGCTAGTCTAATCCAAGACAGTCTGATGCAACAAACGCACCCTTAGGGTGTAGGCGAATGAGGATCCTCTTGGGATCCTTAAATTGTGTTTATTTATCGTACATCGGACAACCAATTTTCGTCAAGTACTTTTCATGTTTAATTTTTTTTTTTTTTAAAAAAAAACATTTGAAATAATTTATGATCGTACGATATGTGATAAACAAACACGATTTGAGAATTCCTATGATCCTCATTCAGTTTAGGCAATAACTATCAAGATTCACAGTGCCTTGCTGTACTTTTGTGCCAATGAATGTGTGACACATGGCAAACACATCACTGACCACTTGGTGGTATGTGGCTCCCTGTCAGCAATGGACAATGATATGGGAAAAAGGATCATCTCCGGATCTTTTCCACCAAGTCCGCCAAAGCACACAATTAGGACATTTGAAATTTGATCAAACGGTTAAAGTTATTATAATTTTTAAAATGGGCCCATATTTGTAGTCATTTGATCAAATTTCAATAGCACAAATTGTATGCCTTGGTGAACTTGGTGGAAATGATCCGGAGATAATCCTTTTCCATGATATGGTCATAGTTTTGGTGCTCAATTTGTGGGTCCACGTGACAAATCACGAATAATAGAAGTGTGGCAAGTTGGGGAATGAAAAAGCTTTCGTGCTTTATTAACCTTTATCTTTTTTCATCTCCTTGATTTGAATCTAAAGGCATATATTTTGTTCATTAACTCATCATTAATGAAATATGAAGCTAGGATAATCACACATGGTGCCAGATTTGTGTGGTTCACTATAAACTTCATGGGTGCAACAATCGAGCTGTCCCTAATTAATTAGTTGTACTATATATTTGATTTGCCAAACTACTTTCTACTTATGCCACATGAGACTTAGAGATAGCTAGTGCACTAATCAAGCTTGTTTGTTGCAGGGCTATTGGACCTCAACCCAAGAGGTAAAAATGATTCTCTCCTCGTGGCTGTACCCTAAAGTAAGTGATTTCTCAAAATAAAAACTTTCAGTTCGATTCTAGATTTTGAATTTTAATTCCATTTTCTGTATGCATGTCGAAGATTGGGGACGAAGAAGGTTAACCAAGGTTGTTTCCAACCTGGGCCGAGAAGAATGGAAGCCTTGGAAGGTTGTGGGTGAAACTAAGGTGAACATGGTTCTTCGAAAAAAAACTAAGGTGAACATGTTGATTTTCTCCTTAACCACAACTATCACATTTTTATATAAATTAGAATATTTGCTTCAAAATAGGGCGAACAAGGTAACTGATATTACAATTAAAGTTGAAGCTCCCAATCTTGAATCTTTTAGATCAATAAGTTCTAGTTATTCTTTTTTTTTTTTTTTTTTTTTTTTTTTTTTTTTTTTTTTTTTTTTTTTTATCTATAACAATATTGCTTCTTGTGGAGCTCTTAGAAATCTCCTTTTCTTCACACAGTCATATTAATTAACAGTTTTCACTATTGACATTTCTTTTTGCAGTTCCAATTTCAGTTGTTGCTTCTTTTAGAAAAATGAGAAAGCTCGTACGAAACAATTTGTCAATAGCGACTGCATTGAGGGAGTCTTCCCTCCTTGTAATGTTCTAATTTTGTTCTCTTTTATAGAACTAAGTGCAAGTAGAAGGGCGAATATGCTAAAGATAAGCATAAATCTCTTTCTTGTAGGTTGTGAGATCGAATGGGAAAGTGTAACGATTTCATCCCCTTTCATTAACTGAAAACAGGGACCCAAAGGTATCCTTTCGAACTTGATTTTAATTTTTTGAGTTTTTGTTCTTAATTTTTTTATGTATTATTTTTCGGAAACTTCATGACACATCCCGACCAAAATCAAGGCGTGCCTGCCGACGTGAGGGTGACGTAACCATGTGCACAGTGTGGAAATGATAATGATATAAAGAAATGTGAATAACTAAGAACCAAGCTAACTAATTTACACTTAATATGACCTGTACGGCTGAATCTATATCTCATCCATGTAGTCGGAGTCACCTAATATGACTTGTACGGCTCAACCAATAGCTCAACAAGTATGCCTGCACACGAATCGGAACCATCTAAAGTGGTATGTACGACAGGACTGGGTGTAAATAAATACGCTCAAGTGCTACGATCACGTGAAGACTGTGCGAATTATCGCGGGTCACCTACGAGTCGGAACCACCTATAGTGGTCTATATGACATGATTGTGCACCTAACTTGGATCCAAGGTGAGCGTATGGTGCGGGAGGTGAACATCACGTGAAGGATTGTGTCCTGACCATGGGCGGGAGCACTAACACTGGGGTGCAGGTTTATGAGCTATAATACATCTCAACATAATCATGCAACTCACATCCACAATCTAGAAACTCACCTGGCACTTACCTAAGCTTCTGCAGCGTCAAATATAAATATGTGCAACTACTAAATGCATATTCTAAGTATAAAATATTTGGCATGGCATTTCAAAACATAAGTCCATTTAAATGAGTTTCTGGGAAAAATACCAGGCATATATATACTGAAAACCAAAAGCTCACTCACTAATATGTGGCAGGGTCGTAACCCCCAAGCCTTGCCTGACTGTGCTCGTCCTCTAGAAACCTCTCACTTATATGTGAAACAACTATTTTCACGTTATTTTAAGCACATAACCAAAACTAGGTAATAACTTCTCATACGTTGCTCATTTGGGGTATTTGAATATACCATCGTGACCTACTCAACCCCATGAACATCCCCATATTTTTAGAATAATTTTCTAAGTTCCCACGCGCCTTCACGCGCCGCCCACGTGCATGCACATGCTTGGCACACTGACATATTCCCTAATAGTGTTAAGGAATATTCCGTTAAATAACAACATATACCGTTAATTTTACCTGACGCCGTTAGCATATTCCGTCAAAATTGACAGAATATTCTCCTTCTTCTACGATGATTCACCAAATTCCGGCACCGGCCACCGCTACACTCGCCGCTTTCTGGAAAAACTTAAAACTTGAATATCTTCGCCATTTCTCAACCAAATTTCATGAAATTTGTACCAAAATGAAGCTCTAAATGAGGAGAACTAGTTCTTACCACTTTTAAGTCCTAAACCCAATGGAAAATGGCCGGAAAAATCCTTGAACAACCGGCTATTCCTGCAATCCCACAACCAAGCTCATTTCTACGTCCAAACTAAACCAAAACTAGCCTAACATGCTAGAGGAGATGAATTTCTACCTTCTTAAGTCTTAAATCCAACTAATATCTTCTCAATCACACAGAAGAAAATTCCACTCCTTGCCGGAGCTCGGGCATCTTAAGTTTTACTAGTCTTTTCCTCAAACCAAGAGCATGGCTCGACTCCAAGGCTTGCAAAGAGTTCAAAAACAACCTCTACTAGCTCGATCTATGTGAGATGAAGCTGGTAGAGAGATTGTACATATGGATTGTACAAACGAGGAAGACTCGAGAGAGGGAGAGAGAGAAGTTTATACGAGTGTGTCCGGATTGGGTGTCCATATAAAATCTTTAAGCCCTAATTGGGCTACCAATTGTAGGCTAAGATTCATCCAAAACAATCCCAAGTTTCAATTGGGTCCAAAGAAGTAGGAAAAGAAAATAATTAGTCCATTTTCTTAGCCCAATAATACATTCACAACCCAACGCTCAAGGGTAAAATAGTCATTCCACGTTATCGAGGATAAAATATATTATATTTCGGGACAGGTTGTCACACTTCAAGCATCTAGTTTGTGCATTATAGTGCACTGTTTTGGTAGGGAGCCTACCTAAGGATCATTTAGTGGAGAACCTTAAGAGTATACTTGGTGAAGCTGGAAAGTATGTTTTTTTTCCTTCTTTTTCTCCCCATGCTGTGACATTATTGTTCTCTTTAGTTTTGGTTATAGCATGGTTTTCAATCTTCCAGTTAAGAGTATACATATGAAGATGTATTTCATACGATAAAAGTGTAACATCTGTGTCTTTATATCTCAATCTCGCTCTCAATTGATTTTAAATATTTTTTTTCACATGTTAATCACATTTGCTAATCTTCTGCTATCCAAAATTCTATCTTCCATCGTTTGTTTTTTCCCTTCCTTATATCTGTCACTATTACTGATAATCAAATGTTTTTTTTTCAAGTTATTAGTCATGCAAGTCTGCACACTAAATAAAGTTTTCAAGACACTGAAGTTACGGTAAGCCATCATACTTTATAAAGAATTTAAAACTTTTAAGTGATTGCAAATTTGGTTGACAGTGGAAACTATGAAGATTTAATGTATGTTCGAATCATTGATCCAACCAAAGTGGATATTTGTATCATCTATTTCATAAATAGAATAAAAAACCCATGTATATAATTGACTAATATTTTTATACCTTTTATTGTTTAGATGGTGAAATGTTGGGTCAAGCATGCATACTCTATTGCTAAAACTTTTAATTATCAAACTGTAGTTGTTGAGATTAAAGAGTTTATTTACTCCTCATTTTCCTCCTTAATATCAAACTTTGTAAAACTTTCTTAATCTTAGGTGATGAGTACGAATAGATTTGATATTTCTACATTATATAAATAGAGTTTCACATGTTTTATACGGTTTTAAAACCCGCAACATCGCGCGGGCTCCCTTGCTAGTTATTTCTATATTCCATCTTATGTGTTTCCATTTTCTCCCCCACAAATCACTAATAGCTTGGAGCAAAGATGCTACAAGGATTCACAAAACGAGCACTTTGTATCAGTTAAAATGGTGTTATGCATATAGGAAGCTATTATCTTTGTGTAAGGAGAATGTAATGCATTTAGGAAGCTATTATCTTTGTGTAAGGAGCAAATGTAAGTCTAAAGTAGCTTAATCTTGTAATATAATTGTGATTTTAGTAAGGGAAGCTTTTGTTATTTAGCCCTTCATTGATTCTAAATTTTCAGTCTATTTGTTAACGGTCATCGTTACCAACATTTGTGCAAAATTGTGTAAGAGATCAGTTATGCAAATTCGTAGTTGTATTCACATATCAATGATATTACAATTTGTTTTCTCACAAAAAAAAAAAAAAAAAAAGGAAAAGAAAAAGAAACATGAAATTCTAATTTGGGTGCCCGTACCATATGTGGCATCCTTTTTTTAAAAACACAATTTGCAAGTTTGACCCCAATGATTTATGGTGGCACTGTTTTCAGATGGCACCAATTATATTGGTGGCATTGTTTTCAGATTGCACCAATGTATTAAGGGCAGCTATTGTTACAATAGAGACTTCTACATAGGACACGTACTTTAATTTGGTGGCTGCAAGGTGGCAATTGAGGTTTGCCACCAATGTCAGTGCCCACTCTTTATAATAGACACCAAAGAAAATGGTGTTCTCTAGCCAAAATTCTTGTAGTGAATTCGGTTAGGATTCTACTTGGGTTAGGTTTTTTAATTTTTGTGGGCTTAGTATTTCTTGATGCCTAAGTTATACACTTGTACACACACACACACACACACACAAGCGTATAACTTGGGGGAGGGTGATCGAAGGGGATCAAACCCGCACCAAAATGCAATTTCTTTCTGCTACTACAGTAAAGCATCATCTACATATGTATCTTGTGATATCAATACAATATATAGTTTACATAATTCTACATGGTATTGAAGCCACCCTTATTTATTTTCAAGTGCAAAACAACTAAGGTTGCGTTTAGTAAAGCTTTTGGGGCATATTTGGGCTTCTAGCTAAAACTTTTACTACATCAAGTTGTTTGGTATAACACATCAAATCAGTTTTTGACAAAATCTTAAGGGTTTTTATCACAAATGGTCCCTGAAATCGACCCTCACCATCAAGATGGTCCCTGAAATTGAAAATCAATCAATATAGTCCCTAAAAATAGGTGTCGCAAATCAATTTGGCAATTCTGTCATAATTCTGCTAAGTGCTGATGTGGCACATAAATGGGTCCCATAAGTCCTATTTTCTCACAAATAGTTCTTGAAATTGACCCGTGACATCAAAGTGGTATCTGAAATTGAAAATCAATCAATGTAGTCCCGCAAATAAGTGTCCCAAATCAATGTAGTCCTTCCATCATGATTTTGTCAAAAATTCTATTATGTGTTGATGTGATACATAAATGGATCACACAAGCCTAATTAAATTTTAAAAAAAAATTACAAATAGGTTTAATAATTTAATTGTTAATAAAAAAATTGTTAACCCAAAAACCCAGTCCTACAGTCACCTCCAATCCCAGTCCACATTCCTCTACCTTCTTCGTTGTCTATTCTCTAAAAAAAATCTCAATACATCCAATTTTACACACTTCGACACCGTTCACCGAATTGAACCTAGATCGAGATCACCTTTGGTGACGGCTTGGCTGATTGGTAACGACTTATGGGACATCACCGTTAACATTTAGGCGATCAATATCTTCACAACTTTAATCTTGGAGAGCTTGTTCGGCGCTTCCCTGGTGGTCTGGTGACTCAAAGAACAGCGAGGTTTGCCTTGAGATAATGAGGTTATAACTGAGGTGCGTTTATTGGTGGTTGAAAACTATTTCCAAACCTCTTCTTAGGCCTTGGTTAAGCCTTGTGCCTTTGAGAATTTATGAAAGAGATTTCTCTTCGGAGTAGGTCCTACTATAAGAAAAAAAATTATATTGTGCAAGAAGGTATTTAGACAACTTTTTTAATTAATTATTATATCTACATCAGCACATAACAAATTTTTTTACAGAATTGTGGTGGAATGATCACATTGATTTGCAATACCAATTTTCAAGGACTATATTCATCGATTTACAATTTTAGGGACCATCTTGATGGTGTGGGTCAATTTCAAGGACTATCTTGATGGTGTGAGTCAATTTCAGGGACCATTTGTGATAAAAACCCATAAATCTTGTGGGGCCCATTTTTGTGCAACATCAGCACTTAACGAAATTTTTAACAAAATTGTGACGGAAGAATCACATTGATTTGCAACACCTATTTTTAGGGACTACATTGATTGATTTTCAATTTCATGAACCATCTTGATAGTGAGGCTCAATTTCAGGGACCATTGGTGATAAAAACCCAAATTATAATAATCAGATTCATACAATTAGAAGGCCTTTTCAAATTCAAATGACTCTCCATGAAATTATTAGTTAAGGAACCGTTTGATAATTATTTTATTTTTAGTTTTTATTTTCTGCTTTTACCGTTTTAAAACTGAAAAATGAAATCTTATTTAGTAACTCGTTTCAGTTTTTGGTAAAAGAAAAAAAAGAAAATTGAAAACTATTTTGCTATCGTTGTAATAAATAAAAAGTAACTAAGACTGAAATTTTATAGGAAATTTTATTTTTATTTTTATAAACTATAGAATAATTTAAATAAATTCATCTAAACTACGAAAGGAAAATAATTTAAACAATATAAAATTTTAAAAGTTTTTAAAACATTGATCGAGTGAACTTAATTTAAAGTTGGGTGCCAATAAAGACACTCTTACGAGAAAGTCATGGGGTATGGGGCTGTAGTATAGCCTCTGGAAAGATACCATAAAGCCCATAAGCAGAGTGATTGGGTTTATGCTTTTACACCTTCATTACAAAGCCTTTAATGTAAGCCATGGTTCCAAACTTCCAATAGAGTCTGCCATGGCACTGGCACCATTGGCGGTTTTAACTCAAGGTATAACCCTATAACGAGTTTCCTCAAGTTATATTTTTGGGTTCTAATAGCTATTCAAGATCCTTTAGAAATGTTTTATGATTCCGAGAGGTTTTCAAAATGAGTCACTGAGTTTAGTTTCATCAATTTACACCATGATGATTTAACATTACAACTATTTAAGATTTGATTAATCGTTAGATTTTCTGTTAAATTGATGATCTGACAAAATAAGAGACTCATTTTTTTGTGCTGATGTGTCGAAAAACTCATCTCCAACCCTTTCTATCAATGTGACAAAATAAAAAACTCATTTTTTTTATGCTGAGGTGTATAATGATTCTCAGTCGTTGATGAATGTAGAACTCACATTACATCAATGACTTGTCATTATCATTTTTCACAAGATATAGGTGCAATCCTGTCCTACACCTTGCAACCTTACTAATATTATTTTAGTAACAAACATGGATTAGCACCCCTTAATAAGAAAAATAAAAGAGAAGACACATTCAAAGAGTGGGGATTACATTATTTTCGATGGTATGTGGGTCCCCATGATCAATCTAATCCCTCGTGCAAGGGGATAAATGTGTAGAACATCAAAGCTATTCTCTATTTCACTAAACATTCCCCCAAATCTCCATAAACTTCTGCATTAGTGTCCTACAAGTTCTCTCTCTCGCCTCTCTCCTCACTTATGTTTCGGATCACCACAGGACCAATTCTCACTCAGTTTGACAAATCATCCTCAATCTCTCTCTCCCTTTTGAGAAATTCAACAAGCCACCACAGAGGAAGCTATAGAGGACAAAAGTCCAGTTTTTCCCTTTTGCCTTTTTCTTGCTCTTCTTTCTTTGCTTTCAAGGTCTTATTTCTTGTGTATTCCCAAACACACAGACGATTAATTCCTTCATTGGATTGTCCCCAAAACACAAATTATCTCACTTTCTGCCATTTTTCCCCAATTCCCCACCTGGGTTTCTTCCATTTTCTCCCCAAACTCACAAAGCAAGAACCTTTAATTCTGTTTTCTCTGTAATGCGTTTGTTCGGTTCGTCTGCAATTGGGAATTGCCAGTTGGGTTTTCTTTTCTTTTGTTGATGAGTTGATAATTTTCTGGATTTTGGAGCTATTTCAAGTTCCAAGAACATGGGGGGAGGAGAGAAGAGTGACAAAGAAACAAAGAAAGAAAACCAAGGTGATACAGATAATGAAGGAGTTGAGGGGATTGGGAGGCAGATGAGTGAGACTTCCGTCTCTGCAGCGGAGGAGGAGGAAGATGAAGAAGGAAGCAGTAAAATTCAGTTGGGTCCCCAATGCACTCTTAAAGAACAGATTGAGAAGGATAAGGTCTGTTTTTTCTGCTCAATTAATGGCAAAAAGTCAGTATCTTTTCACATTAATTTCTTTTATTTATGCAATATTTTGTTGGGTTGTTGACTTTTTTTTGTTTGCTGCACTGTTGGTTGACTTTGTTGTTTCAGGATGATGAGAGTTTGAGGAGGTGGAAGGAGCAGCTTCTTGGGGCTGTGGATTTTGAGAATGTTGGGGGTATGAGACATTGAAAATTTCATTTCATCAGCTCTCAGCTTTTGTGATTTTACTAGAATCGTCGAATTTCAAAATCTTTGAATTTTATGTTAGTTTCTTTTGTACTTTAATCTTTCACTGTCGATGATTGCCAATGATCAAAGTTGTTAATAACTAATTGGAAATAATTAAAGTGTAGCTTTCCTTTAACCCCTTTTCCTTTTGTGCTTTCATTGGATGTGCAGTCCTTTTCCTGCCTTGATAGTTAATAATGATTCCTCATCCTAAGAATGTTTGCATCTTAATACGTATCATTGCTTCGGTCAATGTTCCTGTTACGCTTGTTTCCGAAGAAAATTTCACGTGAGAATTTGTAAATATTTTCTTTATTTTGATTTAAGATTCTATCATGAATTGTCATGTTTTTTACATATGTAGAAGAAAGAATAAAGGATCATCTTGGAGACATTGTTCTGTTTGGCCACAACCCTGAGCTTATCTCTTAGTTGTATGAATCTCAATCTCTGTCCGAGGCGCTATCATTTAGGCGGCCTATAATATTGGGAATGGTTTTGCATAATTTGTTTTATTGTCTGTTTTAATGAATGGTGTTATCACGAATCGTGATCATGAAAATGTCAGTACTACATTGCTATTCACAGAATTCAACTTTCTCAAAAACCTGTTATGGAACACTTAGAGCTGATATCTTGCACTCTTTTCTGCATATGGTGTATCTTGCAGCACAAGGCCTGTATCTGGACTTGATATTAGAACACCATAATTGTTGAACTTTGAAAATTAGTGATTCTTCACCTATCGTCATTTTACTAGAACATTCTCGGAACTTTTTTCCTCCAATCTTGTAGACTTGTAGAATGTAGAGATGAAATTGTCAATTATTGGGTTTCTTTCTTCATCTTTTTTCTTCTTTGTTTCCAACCAACCTACGGGTACAGTTAGCTATGTTCTTTATTAATTTGATAGTAAGGATGTACATTTAGAAATGATTTAGCTCCAATACTCTATTTCCGATGTTTTACTCTGTACAGACACGATAATTGTTTGAAAAGAGTATGCCTTCATCCATATTTTTGCGCTTTTTTTAAAGGGTTTTCCATTCCTTTCTCGCACATAGTAATTGTTTCCCTTGTTTTACAACAGAAACTCTTGAACCAGAAGTGAAGTTCATTCAGCTGTCAATCCTTTCTCCTGGTAGACCTGACATTGTTCTTGATATTCCGGAAGATGGGAAACCCAAAGGCTTATGGTTTACGCTGAAAGAAGGTAGTCGGCACAACCTGAAGTTCTCCTTCCAAGTTAAGAATAACATTGTATCCGGCCTCAAGTACACCAACACTGTTTGGAAAACTGGTGTCAAGGGTAAGTAATCCGTCTCCATCCTAGTTGTTCATGTAAAATGAAACATCCCGAACTTGAATTGTTCCATTCATGATGATTTTAATTTCAGTCGACAGCACAAAAGAGATGATTGGAACTTTCAGTCCTCAGCAAGAGCCTTACATACATGTGATGCCGGAAGAGACCACACCTTCTGGCATGTTTGCCAGAGGATCATATTCTGCAAGATCAAAGGTAAGCCTAGTTGAAGTATTTTTCAGTTAATTGACTGGAGTAATATAGTCACCACTACAAAGTCTCATTCTGTTCTGTCTATCTTTCTGTTATTGCAGTTTCTTGACGATGATAACAAGTGCTACTTGGAGATCAATTACACCTTCGATATTCGAAAGGAATGGGCTAAATAAACCGATAATTTCCCACAGAGTGCTAGCAAATCTCTTCCATTCAGCTGATGTTCTCACACCGCAGTTAGTTTAAGATTTTTTCCGGTTAATGATACCCGAATATTACTTACTTCCATGCTTATGCTAAGTTTGTTACTTAATTTTCATAACATCGGATTGCAAGAAAGCGAGAGTGTTTTTTATTTCTTTTCGAGGGGATTCTTTGGTTACTGCCTGCAATAAAAAAGGTGAGCTTAGATTCTGTTCTAATCGAAAACATTGTTGCTCTGGTTTGGATGCATTTGGATTTGTTTTCTTCATCTTCCTCCTATTCAAATAGGCCCTATTTGTTTCTTCCACCTAAAAGAGTATCGAAAATTTGGAAATTTATTGGGACAAACAGAATGCTTAAGCTAATCTTAATAGGTTGGTGACAAGTGCTTCAAATTCACCGTCAAAACACAAGAAAAACACAAGTTGTTGGCAATGAGGCTCGTACCTTAAGTGGTTAAGAGCATTATCCGACACCAGAGTCCCTAAGTTCGGTTTCCTCCAGAGTCCCTAAGTTCGGTTTCCTCCAGTCTCTATCCCCGGTATTAATAAACAAAGAAAAAACAAGAGTTGTTGAGTTCAAATCCAAGTTTTCCTAGCATGAACTCAATAGGGTTCAAAGATTGAGGCCCTCACATTTGTGTCATGCCTCTTTATTGTAAGGTGCAAGAGATTTCAAAGAAAACCACACCTGAAAGGAAGATCCTATCTGCTTTCTGCACTTTGACAATAACCCACCATTCTCCTACCTCCACATTCATGCTTTAGAACTTTGCCATTGTATTGTATTAGTGCTTTCTTCCTAACAAGTCTTAAAAATGGAATGGACACAAGAGTTTCAATGTACTGGGAACACGGTCTGGTACAACAAGTGTCATAATGCAATTAGTTGATTTTTTTTTTTCAAATTTCCAACTAATGATATTATTACACTTGGTATAGCAGGTCATATTCCCAGCATACTGAAAAATCTCTCGTTATATTGATAGTCTAGCGTTATCGAGTCTATTCTAAAAAAGATGTAGCCATTAGATTATGTAGGAGAAGAGACTTAAGGAGAACGTAGGACTTATTTAGAATTTAGCCAAACCAATGTGTGACTAGCTTTCCAAAAAAAAAAAAAAAAAAAAAATGTGAGACTAGAGTTTTTTACTAAAGCAATATTCTAATACATTCCAATTTACAGAAAAATAGAATTGATTTTAGTTGTAGTTTTTTTGGGAATATTTGAAAAGATCGAAACTCATGAAGTTCTCCTATTATATTGACTAAAAAAAGCTAAAAATGCATATTTCGACGTAGTTAAGTTAGCTAAGAAAGTGTCCCATGTACATATAAGTTCAAATTATTCTCCTTAAAACTTATATAATATTTATTTAAAATATGACTCATATGAAAATAAATAATTTCAAAACGTTGAGATTTCATGGGTGGTTAGTTAATTAGATGAGGATCATGTGCAAAAACACTGCTCTTTGCCAACTAATTGGTTTGACTAAAAATTTCCATCACACCTTTCCCCCAAGTAGAAGACAAATCCCACCTCTTAAGATGAATGATTAATTAAACAAACTACCTGATTTGACCACAAATACCAATGACTTTCACATGCTTCTGCATCTTCAAAGAAAATGTCAAGAAATTCACATCATTAATAACAACATAAAAATCGTATTAGAATTTTCCAACTGAAATATCAATTTTTATGTGGTATGAGATGGAATGACAACAGATAGAGTTGCTGTCAAACTTGACAACAACTTTAAATAATTTTTAATTAATTAGTAAATACTTTTTAATTTCTTATTCGTTTAAATATTGCAATTTATCTTTTATCCTACATTTTTTTTCTTTCTAACCAACGAATTCATTTTTTTACCTTATTTTGGTGACCACTGCAAGTTCTAATAGATATTTACTATTAACGGTTATTTATAATAAATTATTACAAAAAAATATTCTGTCTAAATTTATAAAATAAAATATTTTTGTAGCTACATTGGTAAATCACAATAGCAAACCAACCATGTGCTTTAACGAGTTTGATACGTAGTTGTGACGAAGATAATAGACATTTGTAATGAGTAATATTTAATAGTGGCTTATTTGCGGTACTTTGTTGAGTAGATATAAATATATCATATAAGAGTTATTTAATGCTGTATTCCACTATTAGAAAAATTATTACAATAATACAGCATAATTAGTAATAATATTTCCTTGTACAACAAAATTAGGAACAATAATTATGATCATGTGGTAGGTTAAGAATTATTAGTATTATTTTTGGATTAAGGTTTACTTTAACAAGGTTATACAGTATATGCGTAATGTTGGGCATGTGGTATGTGGTGTCTGCGTATCGGCAGAGACACGGTGAAACAGTGTCGTATTTACGGCGTCGTGTGGTTTCTCTGAGTGAGTGCGCGTGTTTGCCAAATTATTAGGCATCAGTTGGCACCGACGGACTTTAGAACAACCAGACAGCCAATGTTTGTTGGTCCAAATCTCATGTATGCCCCACTATGCCATTCTTGTTTCTTTAATTCCTAATTTTCACCAAGAGGAATTGGATTCGACCGTTTTCGAGCACTGAATTTCGAGTGTGATGATAAACGCTCTTAATTATTGAGTTATAGATTATGTGCTTTACATTTTGAGATGTCAATTAGGCATTGTGCAAGTTTCTCAAACTCGTATTTTTTGTAATTGTTCTTAAGTCTAGGCCTAATATTTGGACTCAATTCGTTAACATGTTCCAACCCACCAGTTAAAAATTAGCATTTCAATGGATGCTTAATGAGTCAGGTCGTTAACAAATAAACTCGTTGGATGTCAATTAGGCATTCTACAAGTTTCAAATTACAAAGGACTTGATGTCAATGAACGTAGGCAGTCCTTCTAGATTGGCCTTTGCTTGGAGTTAGTTGATACGTTATAAGTTTGTTGCTTGTCCTTTTCCTACTTCCTACCCCAGATTTTACCATCCAAGTAAATACCAACAAGTTCGATTCCCAAGAAGCAAAAGACAGAGAGAAAAGACCAGTTGCAAACCACACACGATTAGCACTAATTAACAAGAATACTAGCCATGAAAGATTCAACCGGTGCTTTGGTTGAGCCAAAGGATGATAGCCAGGAAAGGTTCAACTGGTGCTTTGGTTGAGCCAACTGCTAAGTAAAATCAACAACTTACATTAGTTTAGGTGCGACGTCTAAGAGTGTAGAAATATAGCTCTCTGTATTGATGTGTGAAAAATATAACAAAATATGTAAGGTGACCTTATATGAGATTATAAGTAAATTGATCTATTCTTTATATTATCAATTGATTTTATGATATAACATCAAGTTGAGAAAAACTAAATAGGGTGTTCAAGGAAGGGAGCATTAAACATTTCCTTATTGGAACGTTGCATGACTCACAAGAGTTCTTAATGCGGGAAGATGAATTAAATTTTTCTTGAATAATAAGCGTTATTAACATGACACAAGTATAAATAGATAAATTCAAACAAGTCCCATCGACAACCCTAGCTAGAAAAAGTAGGAGAAAGTCTTTAATGATGAGGTAGAGTGAAAGTTTTGAGTCTCTTCAATGCATTGAGAAACTGATTTGATGAAGTCGATTTAGAAATCCCACCCCACACACTCTCTAGATTTTTCAGTGTTCCCGTCACACGAGATGGTACATCACGTGTCTCAATGTAAATGGTGGGTCATATGTGTTAAAATATTAATAACTTAAAAATTAAAATTTTCCACCACTTGCATTGAGACACGTGGTGTACCATCCGTGTTCCCGTCACACCTAAAAATTTTCCCCCACACACACTCTCCCCTGTTTTTAAAGTGAAAATGTCATTTCAATTAAAGTAAACAGTTTGCAAGGCTTAATTATTAATAGTCTAGAGGGTGTAGGGAAGCGTAAGATAACTTTTGTAGTAAAAAAAAAATTTTATAAGTCTACATGATAAAATCGGTTAGAATTTAGGTTAAAAATTAAAAATTTCTTTAACTTTTCGTTAATTATTATCATAAGGTTCGTGTATGAGGCTAAAAAGATAAAGTTAGCATCACGTTCTCAATTAATAAAGAGTTCTGTTTTAAATTCATATGTGTCGTTCACATGCTAATAATTAACAAAAAATTAATAATTTTTTTAATTTTAAATATAAATCCTAACAGATTTTATCACATAAGCTTATAGGCTATTTTTTTTTACCAGATAGGCTATTTTTTTTTATCCATTTGCACTTTGCAAAACAAAACCCCCACTTTCCATCTTTACATCTCTTCACACCACCACCGCCACCAGGGCACCAGCTGGTTCCATCCCCACACATTTTCTTTTGTTTTTATCTCACCAGCCAGCAAAAGACCCCCTCACTTTATATACCCTCATCACATTTTGATCTTCAATTGCATACGCAACCTCCATTTTCTCTCTAAGTTCCTCTGCTGTGAGAGGTCAGTGCTACCATTTTTTTTCTTCAGGATTTTGCGTGTTCAATTCTACTTCTTTGAGCTTCTGAAAGTTTACCACTTTACTTAATATTCTTTGATATTTAGTCTTATTTGATATGTTGTGATGTATTATTTTGAATTGAGCTGATCTAGATCTGATTTGTGGGTGTGCATTGTTTGAATGTGGACTCTTTCCTCTTGTTCTTCTAGAGATTTGTTGACTTGTGTTTTACCGAGAAACCTCTAGTGAGTGTGGGAAGGGTGAATTTATTGCCTCACAGAAACAGAACTTTGATCTGGTTTTTCCCATTTTTTAATTTCTTTTCTGGGTTCTGAAACAGGGAATTGGGTCATTTTCTAAGTTAATTTCACCTGCATTTGCTGTTTCCTTCATTGCAGTTTCATTTACTGTTGCATCTGTTCTTTTAGTGCAGTCCATTAGATCTTTAATTACCACTTTAATGGGTAATCATCCTGTTTTACAACTTTTTTTTACTGTAAATCAAGATCTGGCAATGATTGTGTTTTTAGATTTTCTCACTTTTTCCAAGATTTAGCAAAATGGGTGTGTAGAAAAATAGTTCTACTGCAAGGAAAAGGTGAAAAGGATGGATCTTGGAGTAAATTGAAGAGTTTTACTGCTCACACTGTGATTAATTATCCTCATAAGAGTGGTTAATTAATTGGTATTTTACCACTTTGCATGTCTTGTTAAACTGAGATTTAATTCATATTTGGAATTTATTCTTGCAGGAATTTGTTGGAGAGTGTTTCCATACAAAATAGTACTATCAAATTTTTTGGAGAAAATGGAACTTCCTGTGATTTGCATGCTACTACTTCTGAGTTCTTCAGCAGCATATGCTCAAAAAACCAAACCTCCCTCTCCCTCTTTCAGCCCTACTCCAGCCCCGGCTCCAGCGCCAGATTTCGTGAACCTCACAGAATTACTCACCGTGGCCGGGCCATTCCACACCTTCCTTAACTACCTTCAATCCACTAAAGTGCTTGAGACCTTCCAAGACCAAGCCAACAAGACTGAGGAAGGCATAACTATCTTTGTCCCAAAAGACAGTGCCTTCACAGCTCTTAAGAAGCCCTCTTTGTCCAATCTGACCGCTGACCAGCTCAAGTCAGTCATCCTATTCCATGGCTTGCCCCATTACTACACTCTAGCCGACTTCAAAAACCTCAGCGAATCAGGCCCAATTCCTACATTTGCCGGCGGAAGTTACACTTTGAACTTCACTGATACTTCAGGCTCTGTGCACCTTACCTCAGGATGGTCAGACACAAAAGTAAGCAGCAGCGTGCACTCAACCGATCCTGTTGCAGTTTACCAAGTTGACAAGGTTCTTCTACCTGAGGCAATCTTCGGTACTGACATTCCTCCAACCTCAGCTCCAGCACCAGCACCAGCTCCTGACACTGCACCAGCTGCTGATGCTCCAACCGCTGATGGAGGCTCATCATCTCCAGGATCTGCACCGGGAAAATCTTCGTCTTACAGGATTATCAGCTGGGGCATTTGGGGTCACTTGGTTTTGGCAATCTCAGGTGGTCTGGCCTTGATCTTGTGAGAGACACCTCCCCGTTGATTGAAATTTTTTTCGAGTTATATGTTAAGTGGGTCGACTCGCTTATTTACGTTCGATTGCTTGATTTGAAACCATTTTTTGTGGACATATGTGGCACTGAATCTCTATATGTATGAGAATTTGAGTTCTTTTATTTACACGAGTAAATGGGATTTTGTTTGATCTGCTGTTTAGGCGGTGAAAAATTGTTGTACTTTTAACTTAATTCTTCTGTTGCTTAGCTTACAAGATATACATAAATACATGTGTGATTCTTCGGCCTGGTTTGGTTTGGTACTAAGGTGATTTTGAAAAAAGCTGGTATAAAAAAAAGGTGGGAGCTTCTTTTTGTGTTTGGTAAACATTTAGTTTCAGTTTTTTTTTCACAGTTTTGAATGAAAAAAAGCCAAAAACAAGAAGCTACAAAACCAAGCTTTGAAAAACCGGTTTTTTTTCACATCTGTTTTACATAAAAGTTTACCAAATACTATAATACTTTTTTTTTTTTCAAAAGTACTTTTACAAAAAAGTTTACCCAACAATCTGCTTATTTATTTCACAGCTACTTATTCTCACAGCATAGCAAAAACAACTTTTTTTCAAAGCACAGCAATACCAAACCAGCCCTTTATGGGGATCGCCTGCTGGTTTTTGCTTCTTCAGAGCAGGCTGAGACAATCATCGAGACAAAAACATATGCATCTGAAAGTGGAAGAGTTTTCACATTAAGGAAGATGTGTCATTAAGAAACATGTTTCATAGAAAAAGATTAAGCAGTGCACACTAAACTGATCTTTACTTTACGAGGAGAAAGACTTGGGTGTCGCTAGAAATGTATCTTCATCTCACTATAGCACTCATCGCGTAACTTGGAGAGATGAGAATGGGATACATCTCCGTCGACAAAGACTTGGGTGTCATTGAAGATGTATTTTCATCTCACTATAGCACTTGTCGCGTGACTTGGAGAGATGGAAATGTGATACATCTCCGTCGACAAGCACGACAACAAGTCATGCTATGAAACTGGCCCTACTTTTGCTCATCACAACATTTGCTTTGTTTGTCAACTACTTTTACGAGATGATATTCTAAACATTTTTACTCTAATTTATAAAGAAGAGGTTTCAAACTTGGGTGCAATGCTCTTACCAACTGGACTAACCTCTGGTTTGTCAACCCTTTGCATCAGCTAAACCGTTTACAAGCTACCATTTTACAATAACATTTTTCTACTCTTGCTAGGGAACTTGCACAATGTTCAAACTATATATCAAGGTCCAAACTTTTGTATACCTTTTCTTATTTGTTGTGAATTGTTAAATATTCAACAAGCAATCAATATGTTTTTGAAATAATTCTTCACACGCAACAAGCCTAACACACAACGATATGCTCAGTTGAAATTTAAATTTAAAAATTAATTGACAATACAAAAAGTAACTAAACTTTTATCAACTATTGTAAAATTTCATAACTTTCTGACGTGAGAGAGTGCTCACAATGTGTATGCTTATGTGGAAACACAGTAAATGATTTGAAATTTATAGAAGATGCCAAACCGACCACATTCCTCTTCCCTCAAAATATTTTTAGACATTCACATTCCTTTTACGCAGACATAGCCGGCCTCTCCTCCTCTGCTTTTCCATTTTCCTATCTATTTTCCTTCCCCTGGCTCTTCGCGCGTCCTTCCGCCTACACGTTTTTCTCTCCTTCTCTCACTCTCGACTTCTTTCCTTTCATCAATCTACACACAAACATCTTTCTCTCTCTCTCTCTCCAACATCCAAACTTCTGCAGAATCAATGAGAAAGTCCATCAATTTCGGTTTTGTCTTCTGAATCTCCGTGAGGTACACTCCATTTCCCGACGTGGGTTTTGATTATTTTATATGTTTATGTCCGTTACTGTATGATTCGATTACTGGGTCAATCTTAAAAACGCGTTTTTTGATCGACGTGCATGCTATTCTGCATCTATGATATGATTCCTCAATTGGGTTCTCTTCATATATCGATCTAGTTTGTGTTTCTGTTGTTGCCAGATTAATAATTACATGCTAACACGTCGAACATTGTCATCTTTATAGCTATTTGAAGATTGAAATATGTGATTTTTGTTTCTGGGGAATTCAGTGTCTTAGTATTTTGTACTGGGAATTCGGCACAAACAAAGGGGAAGATGTCTGCATTTGAAGGAGTTATTGTTTCTGATACATGGCTGCAGAGCCAATTCACTCAAGTCGAGCTTCGCACCCTCAAATCGAAAGTAAGCTTTTTGTGATTGGTTATCAATTTTATGCATTTTGTATTCTGTCAAATTGTTAGGAGAAATTTTATGATCAAGTGGACATTTTTTGGTGATATGTGAAATTGGTTGCATTGGTTTTAGTTTCTTTCGATAAGGAATCAGTCTGGTCGAGTCACATTGGGAGATTTGCCGCCTGTTTTTGCGAAATTGAAGGCTTTCAGTGATATGTTCAATGAAGATGAGATTAAATCAATCTTATTGGAGTCGGGCAATAACATTGGTGAAGAAATTGATTTTGAGTCCTATCTTCGGGTGAGTCTTCCATTTCTCCTGCACTTAGTGGATTATTCATAATCGTTTGATGGAGTATGCATTTGCAGTCTTGTTTCTTTTACATCATGTTCTGATATTTGTTAGACACAATGGAATCGGATTTGCTAAATGGCAGGCATATTTGAATTTGCAAGCACGTGAAAATGCAAGATCTGGCGGTTCAAAACAATCTTCCTTTCTCAAGGCAACCACAACAACGGTTCACCACGCGATTAATACTTCTGAGAAGTCTTCTTATGTTGCTCACATTAATGGCTACCTGGCGGAAGATCCGTTCTTGAAGAAGTATCTTCCTTTAGATCCATCTACAAATGCTCTATTTGATGTTGCAAAAGACGGAGTACTACTCTGGTAGTGTTTCTTGACCCACTCAATTTTATACTCAGTAGAGTCAACTGACATTTTTCAAGTTTCTTAATTATTTTATTTGTTTGATGTAGTAAGCTTATCAATATAGCTGTTCCTGGGACTATAGATGAGCGAGCTATCAACACTAAAGCAGTTCTTAATCCATGGGAGAGGAATGAGAACCATACCCTTTGTCTTAATTCTGCTAAGGCTATCGGCTGTACTGTAGTTAACATCGGCACACAGGATTTGGTTGAAGCACGAGTAAGTTGAGCACTAGCAGCTACCTATTGGAATGTTTTTATTAGTTTTCCTGATTGTTCTGAGCTTCCAGTTTTCTCGGAACGTTTTCACATATTCTTAATTTGCAGCCCCATCTTGTACTTGGCTTGATTTCACAAATAATCAAGGTATGCAGTGTGGAACATTTTTGCTTTTTTTCTTTTGTGTCTCTTAGATCATAGAAACCAGCGTTTCAAGATTTGGGTTATCGAGGCGTAAACTTTTAACTCGTTTTTCTCATGGTGGTATTATCAGATTCAACTGTTAGCTGATCTTAATCTGAAGAAAACTCCACAACTTGTGGAATTGGTGGATGACAGCAAGGTCAAATCTTTATTTTTTTTTTCCTTTTATCCATGTTTGGATAAGGGTAGATGATCTCCATTTACATTTCGCCATGTTTGTGGATAAGCACATAAACTTACTTCAGGTGTTGTGTTCATGGACAGGATGTGGAGGAGCTATTGGGTCTACCACCTGAGAAAGTTCTACTAAAATGGATGAATTTTCATCTAAAGAAAGCTGGCTACGAAAAGCAAGTCACAAACTTCTCTTCTGATGTGAAGGTAAGAATGAGCTGACCAGTTTAGTAATGATAAGCATTTTAAGCATAAACCTAATTGTTACGGTGTTACAGTTGTACTTCCCGTTTCCTGTAAGCTGACCACTAAATTATCAATTAAGAGGGAGGATATTTTATATGCATATTTTATATGCATCATACATCGTATCTTACTTGAGTTGCTGCTGTGCAGTTAGAATTTCTTGCTGACTTACAAAGAAAAGCAATATTCTGCATAAAACTTGTATCCAACATGTTTTAGTCTTGTTTTAAAGTATGTTGTTGAGTTTTTTTCCTGTTCTCGTGGTTATGTAATAAACCCGATGCATTTTCAGGATGGAGAGGCTTATGCTTACCTGCTTAATGCTCTTGCACCAGAGCACTCAGGCCCTGCCGCCTTGAATATGAAGGATCCTACAAAAAGAGCAAACCTGGTTCTTGAGCAAGCAGAGAAATTGGATTGCAAAAGATACCTTACTCCAAAAGACATTGTTGAGGGCTCACCAAATCTTAATCTTGCATTTGTTGCACAAATTTTCCAGCACAGGCAGGAAACAGTACTTCTCAAGTTCTTTAGTTTGAGCTGGCAAATTTGGCTTCTCTATTGCAAATTAATTGTACTGAGTTAATCGTGTGTGGCTTTCTCTATTGCAGAAATGGGTTGTCTGCTGATAGTAAAAAAATGTCCTTTGCTGAGATGATGACAGATGATGCCGAAACTTCTCGAGAAGAGAGATGTTTCCGACTGTGGATTAACAGTCTTGGAACTGCTACCTATGTCAATAATCTTTTTGAAGATGTCAGAAATGGGTGAGATTTTCAATTCCTTCTCATGCTTACCCCTTCGAAGCACGTACCTGTTGTGCCTGGTTGTCCCGTGGTTAATATATCTCACTTGTGCACGCAGATGGGTTCTTTTAGAAGTGCTTGACAAAATTTCTTCAGGATCAGTCAACTGGAAGAAGGCATCAAAGCCTCCAATAAAAATGCCGTTTAGAAAAGTCGAGAATGCCAACCAAGTTATAGAGATTGGAAAGGAATTAAATTTCTCCCTTGTGAATGTAGCAGGGAATGATATTGTGCAAGGAAATAAGAAGCTCATACTGGGTAAGTTTGAAGAGTTTTTACTTTCATGTTCTATCTTGGTATGACCGCAATATTCAATTTTTGCATCCAAGCAAAGCTTCAAAGTTAAGTTACTTCCTTAGAACTATACGTTTTCTGATCCACTTGGCAAAATAAAAGACCGAGGTTGTGGTTTCTGATGATATGTTGACTACGTGAGTTTTTGTTTTTTGCGTTCTTTTGGGCTTGATTTTGTTTCTGGTTGTGCTTAAGACAAATCGCGCCCATGGCCCTTTTTCTTAATTCATATTTTTATGATGTAAATGATAACATTTTAACTTTTCTACCTCTGCAGCATTTTTATGGCAGTTGATGAGGTTTAGTATGCTTCAACTCTTGAGAAACTTGAGATCCCACTCCCAAGATAAAGCGGGTAAAGAGATTACTGATGCTGACATTCTAAACTGGGCGAACAAAAAAGTTAAGAAGGCGGGTAGAACCTCCCAAATAGAGAGTTTCAAGGTAATTAAGCCTTTCTCACTGATCACTTGGATCCCATGATTGGTGAATCAGTTTTTACTTATGGTTTTTTTTTAATTGAACTTTCAAAATTTTAGGATAAAAACCTTTCAAGTGGAGTTTTCTTCCTCGAGCTTCTTAGTTCTGTGGAGCCAAGGGTGGTCAACTGGAGCCTTGCCACCAAGGGGGAAACTGGTACTCTATTTTTTATTTTTCATGATCAATTTTGTTTTCTTTTACACTACGATTTGTATATGTGTTTCATTGTACTCGCTAAAAAATTTTTTGTATCGAACTATTGGAGATGGACATGTATATAGACTGATACTATAGTATTGAAACACATTTCTCATTTTTCTCATGTTCTTGTTGTTTACCACTCAAGTTTTTAAATTCATTATCTTCAATATTGCAGAGGAAGATAAGAAGTTGAATGCAACGTATATAATCAGTGTTGCCCGAAAGCTAGGTTGCTCCATTTTCTTGTTACCAGAGGACATTTTGGTGGTATGGATATTATAGTATACATTTATAACATACTCATCTGTGTCATCTTGACTCGAATATATGAAAACATCGAGTACTTTCTGTCCCGTCTGGCACCTGAATATGTCATTTGATTTCTTATTTGTTTCTGTTTAACCGATGTATGTGAAGTAGATATGACTATTCAGTTGAAAACTGGATTCAACCAACAGCGCAGTTTACCGTCTTCAGTGCATTATTACATTAGTTAGCATATGTAACACCCAAATTCTACTGTTGTGTGCTTTTGTATGACAGGTAAACCAGAAGATGATGCTTACTTTGACTGCAAGCATCATGTACTGGAGTCTGCAGCAACCGGGAGGGGAAGCGGAATCAAACCTTAGCACTCCTGACGGGTCCCCTACAGCTTCCGCTGATGGCGAGAAGGAAGCAACTTTGGCCAGTGCAGTCTCCAATCTGTCTGTGGACGAAGCTGCTTCAAACCCAACCTCCCAACAGACAGAACACGAAAATCCCTCGAAGGTCGAAAATGAGGAATCGTCTGTAGAAAATGAAAAAAAGGACACTTCTGGTGAAAAATGACAGGATATACTTGATCACATTTCATTGTTTTTTGGTTTCTAGAGAGGAGGAATAAGAGGAAACTTGGTTGCAGTTATCAGACGCTCTCTTCGTAATGCTATTGTAAACCACAGGAAAAGAAAGGGAAAGAGTTTTGTAAATTTTAATTAGAGATTTTTGTACCTAGGACTATTCTTTTTAATGGCTATTTCATTAATTATTCTGAATAATATAAGAATTCATTTTTTACTTTTTCTTATATTTTTCAATACAAACGATATTCTTATTCTTAACTGCACTAATGAGAGAATATGTGTTTGAACCTGAAAAACAGTAGGTTGAGAGGAAGGCCCTAAGCACATTTCTTAATTTTTTTGAAATTAAAGATTAGATCTTGGTATTCGTCTTTACTTGTAAGTAAGAGGTCTTAGGTTTGATTCTAGCCTAAGGCGAAGTTGAGCCACATTATTATGGCAAACCTATTATAAGGCTTAGTCCACTCCCCACCTCCTTAGTGTATATATTATCGTTTGTTTAAAAAAAAAAAAAAAAAAAAAAAACTTAGATCTTGGTATTGGAGTTTATTTCGTTTTTATTTCATTTATTTTTTGAGAACCTTGCGGATTTTGACTAAAATGATGAAAATACAAACTCTATTTGTCAGATTGATCCCTTTTGGAGATTTGTTGATGTGTTATAAATATCTGATCGATAGTATCATCAATATTTGATTGATATTGTCGTCATTTAATTTTAATCATTTTAATAATTAAGATTTGTAAAATCTTCTTCATTTAACCCAATTTCCCCTGAAAAAAAAAATTCACTCAAATTATATTTGTACAAATAAAATAAATGTATGGAATTATAGGCTCCTAAGACCAAAAAGTTACAAAAGAAACAAATGTATAAAAATGTTTTGTTCATAATATGTGGAATAGAAACAAAATTGGCTAGTCGACATTTTCATGTTCTTGTTCACTTGACATGGAGCTAGTAGGATGTATTACAAATGAAGCTTTACCGCAATGACGAAAAACAATCATACCTATGCACCTGGTGCGATTTCAATCCCTCTCCCTCCTAACAACTAAAAAAAACTGACACAAAAACAAAAAAAAAGGGTTCACTACAGTAAACATTTTAGCATGCAATCCCTGTGTGTTACGCTTTAATGCATATTTGCTAAGATCTATCGCTCACACGTGACCTCCATCACAAGATTATGATCGCAGCACTGCTTAAGCGTTTATTTATTGCCACATTTCTTCACAGATTACCATGTCTGCATTTCACAAAGAACCATTTTACAGTTTATTTTTCTGAGATGATTAGATTTTGTAGAACAAATTGAAATTCATTCAGTGACAGTTACAGACACAACAGCATCGAAGCAAAAATTACAGGGCATAAAAATGCGGCAATGCCCGAATTTGCAGCGTATCTAATGACATATACGGTAACAGTTAAAAATTTACATTTGATCACCTCCAACTACAACATGCTAATACACAACAGGTACTCTCTTTTACTTGGTTGTTTCTTTCATACAGAAACGCAGGTGAGAGACGACAACTTCAGTTTCTTTCCTTCCGAGGGGAACAATGCCCCCAATAGGGTGCCGGACATTTTTGCAGCTTGATCAGCTCGATGCTGCAAATACTATTTCTCGTCCAGTTTTAGGGAATTTAGCCGTCTTATTCTCTGATCGAGCTCTTTCATCACCGCTGGTTCTTGCTTTTTCCTTTGCTTTGATATCGTGTTGGTTGTCATTGAACCTATCTTATCAAATGCCACCTGCAATAGTGTGGACACCATATGATACAAGGTTGACACGAAGAATATATAAATTTCTTTAGGGGAAATAAGCAGTTGTAGAGATATGCGTTACCGTCAATAGTTCATCAGGATCAAATAGGTGATGGGTGGTTCTCTGCAGAATACTGATTACATCTCCAACATGATGGGTTATAAGCAGCTGATCTTCCTTCATCTGCAATTGAAAATCACAAAATCAGACAAACTTCTCCTGTAATCATGTCTAATATTTCGGCTGAACTTAGATGATCGACAGTCAAGAGGTAGTAAATCGTAGTAAATCTGCATAACAAATACAAGCAATGAAAAAGGCCAATGTTTGAAGTTCTTGTACCTTAAAGATTGCTAAAGCAACGTGAAATAGAACTTTAGCCCCCTCATAGAAAAGGACATCCCATACCCTTAGAGTAGTCTTGAAAGAGAAAAAGAGCAACCCCCGTGAAAGTGTTAGTCACGGAAATTAACAGCAAGTATCTAGTGTGTGTGTGTGTGTATACATATATATGTATATATGTATATATATATATAGAGAGAGAGAGAGAGAGACAGACAGACAGACAGACAGAGACAGACAGACAGAGAGAGAGAGAGACAGAGAGAGAGATTTGGTTTGGTTTAACCTCAGAAGGCAAGCTCTTGGAAAAGAGGCATAGAAACCACTCAGTGGCCACAAGGGAGACATCAAACTCCATTGCTTCCAAATGCGTTGCTATCCTGCATTTTGCTTCCAATTTTTTAAAATACACAAGGGGAAAGTAAAACATAAGACAGGTAAGTCACCGAAAGCAAGATACCTCGGGCACTTTTTATCCAGGAACTCCTTGACAACTCTTTGTTCAACATGGCATCCTGATAAATTATTTGTATAGCAGTCATTAACTAACACATTTTCCAAGAGGACTGCAAGCATCCAAAATGCATCTTCTTCCGTTTTCATCACAAGCAGTAACAATGCTGCAACATAATTTAAGCCCTGCAGCAAGAAGGTCGAACCATTCCAGGTAAGTAAACGCCAGCAGCCAAAAGTAAATATAATTCATATGAAAATACAGACAGAGGAAAGACCAACTTTGTTGTTTCAAATCAGTTATCTTGGAAAAATACATGAAATAAGATATTCTCTCGAGCAATAAAGACAAGCGGGGATGAACATGCAAGCAGATTGTGATCGATAAAATTTTCCAGTCAATCCTATTGAAATTTACAGGAGAAATAACTCATACTTCACTGGGGCATACAACATGAGTTGGTGAACTAAGGTTTTGGGATGGCTGAAGAAACAACAGAAAGGTACTGTAGTAACAAGTATTTCGGAAACCATTCAGATACATTCAATTTTTGTTATTTTCTTTGATTAGGACATTCTCATTTGATAAGTGTGGCTACAAGATAGATTCAACGGGAGCAATGTAAAAGATGCTAGCTAACAATTAAAGCTGAAAAGGAAGAGTAAAACACAAAGCGGTGCCAAAAAGAGAATGAAAATCGAAGTGTTGAACTTAATCTGAACAAAAACAATAATATGATTAACAAACGCAGTCTTGAACATGCAGCAATTTGGAACATCATTTTGTAACATATAAAGGTTTTGGCACCTTCATGCTCGTGATAATCAGTTAATCACACAACTTTAAAAACATGGGTATTTTGAAAGGCGCAAGAGAACCACCTGACAGTATCCAACATCAGAATCACGGAAGGAATATCCAACAAGTACACGTCGGAGAGCAGCGTGACCCTCTGGGGTGTCCAACCATGGATGACCAGGGAAGGTCCGGGGGAGGTCCTGCACATACAGTCAAGGAATGAATTGCAGAACGTGGAGGAAATTCAACGACAATGCAGCTACAACCTATAAGCTATAATTTGAAATAAATTCTGAGCATTAGAGTAAATACTAAAGGAAGATTTCCCCAATGGATTGGTACAGACAAATGCTCAAACATGAACATTTCCAAAGATCACCACAAAGTTACCTAGAGCTAATATTTTCCTAAATTCACTGACGTGGGAATAGTTACATTGGCTAGAGCGGATGTGCTCCCCCTATGCACTCGAATTCGAGTCCCCCTAGAGGCCCCCTCCCCGCAATCTAAATTAGAAAATATCACTAGTAACAAAAATATTTTCCTAAATTCATCCTGAAAATTACTTCCATCTCTCAAAAGGGAAGCTGAGACCAAGAAAATCATACCAATAAAATATCAAATTCCAACATTTTGCCACAAACTTATGATTGCAAAATCCAAATGAGTGGGCAAATTAAGAAACTCACATGATCAATCTGCCTGGTGGCAGGGGTGACCTTGCCCTCAGTGGCCTTGATCAAGTCATCGTAATAGCTCTCCGGCACGGTGGACTTCTTCTTGGCGGCCCCGGACAGCGAAAACCACACCTTGGGGCGGAGCACCGGCGGAATCCCCTTCCTAATCAGCCGCTTCAGAGTGATGGAATTTCCCAAAGCTGAAAACTTTAAGGAGGATTTCAAATTCCCTTCAGAAATAGAAGTCTGCAAGTACCAATTTGCACCTTTATTTGCCTCCAATGACCACCATTCCCTCCCCTGCTGCCTCACCTTTTCTCTCACCTCATTCAACACATTCACATCGTCCACATTCCCTTCCACTGTAAACCCATAAAGGTCCTGGAATTTTACAGTCAGATTTGCCCTCCTGGCATGGATGCTGGGCCTCAAGATTGGTATCTGGGATTGGAATTCCAGGGGCAGGTCTCTCTTGCTCTGAGTCCCAAACATCTCTTTGGAAATGGGATTCCAGAGGGGTGAATCAGGATGAGGAGATAGAAAGAGGAGATAGAGAGAGAGGATATGTCAACCAAGAAAAAACCCACCAGCTACAAATCCATGGAATTGGTCTTAATTTATAGCCTGAGAAAAAAGCTTTGAAATTTGAGCAAGGTGTTTGATTTCTTCAACTGGGTTGCTTAAAGATTCGATGAAAGGTGAGTCAGGGACAAAAATTTATCACCCAAAAAACCTAGCATTTGTGATGGCCATGAAAGTCTGTTTTCTGCCATTAATATATATACATTCCACCCAAAAAAAAAAAACAAAGATAAAAAATAAACAAATGAAAAGAAAAACCTTTTAGAGTTTTAGTGGGCCTTTTTTGTAGGAAAAAAAATATTTTCAGACAAAAAAAACCCAGAAAAATAAAAGGAAAGGTGGAAAGAAGAAACAAAACCCAGAAGAGATTTTTCCTGCAATGTAAAATACAAAAGGGAAAAATGGGGAAAGAAAGTGGTATCTGAGATAGGGGTTGAATCAAGAGGACAAGAATATCCTAATTTAGGATCAAAAAGTAATTAGTGGAATTGGATGATTAAGAAGTGGTTTAGCAGGAAAGTCCGAATATTTAGGGGGTAATTTAAGCTTAACAGAAAACATGGATGGTATGAAGTGGGAAAGAAAATAGTGAAGAATGGGGAAGGGGTCAATTTGTAAAATAAGTTAGTTTTGGGTGTGTTTTGCTATTAAATTTCTTTCTATAAAATATCTTTTGAATGTTTTTGGAGCCAGTTGACGCTGAAAAAAGACAGACATTCACAATTTCACACACTGTATGCAGAGTTTTCTCTTTCCCTTTTTTATTTTTGTTTTGGCTTCTTTTGTTTTGTTTGTTATTTTTGTTACTTTATTTGTTTAGACAATTTTAGCTAAAAAATATAATTTGAAAATAAAATGAGAAGCGTAGACAGGATTTGATTTCAATCCATTGACGTTTCTCCTTTTGTTACTAATTTGTTACTTTGATATTAGACAGTTCACTCTAAATTCTTAAATATTTCATTTAAATTGTAGTCAACAAAATATATACTTTTTGCATCTATATAAATCGAACCTAATAATTTTTTCAACTACAAAAATCAAGTGTTACAAGATCAACTACTATTTAGGTTTTTTTTTTTTTTTAAACAAACGATATTATCTATATTAAGCGGATGAGAAAGTGGGTTAAACCTCACAATGGGCTAGCAATAATGCGGTTCAAATCCGCATTTGGTGAGAATCGACCCTAAGACCTCTCATTACAAGTGAAAAAGAATATCATTAGATTGTAATACTAAGTGACAACTTACTATATAGTTTATCTATAAGAGACTTGTAGCTTAAATAATTAAATATTTATCCGTGCGCACAATATGTTATTTTTCTTTTTCTTTTAAGGCAACGATAATATAATATGCAAATAGCATTTTACTGTAGTAATATTTTTGAAACTTAAAATCATTTTCTCTAAAAACATTTTATGTTATTTACAAGCACTTCGTAATCAAGTTCATAATATATTTTAAATTCAATTAAACTATAAAACAAAACAAAAAATTTAAATTTAAATACGAATACAGAAAGGAGAGCACATTGCCTCACCTCATTTAATTAAACCCAAGTCGTTACGATGTTAACTTAATTTAACTAAAAAGAGTTAACTGTAATTAATCCAAATTGAGTTCAAAACTTGAAAAACAGAAAGATAAAGCGCGTTTTAGTTTGACAATCGAGTCATTTCACAACGGTTAAAAGGAGGGCAATTCTGCACTCAAAGTTTAACTGTTTAGGGCCCGTGATATAATTACCAGAAGTGCTAGTGAGCTGGACGTCGCGTGGGGCCCCGTTCTGTGGGATCACAACCGCTAAGCGCGCCAAAATAGGCGGGTTGAATCACGTGCGAGCGTCTTAGATTCTTGAACCTGATCATCAGACTGTGTAAGAAGACGGACAACGCCGCGTAGGCACTGACAGTTGTACGTTGTGATCGTGGTACGAAGGCTACACACGTGTGCTGATCCGGGTGCATGGTAAATGAGGTCGGACTCACAAGCAGCGGATTGCCGCTGTCTGGAGCCCGCCTAGTTATTCGTGGGAGGACATGTGGACGTGTTTGGTTCGGGTGCTGGGCCGGCCTCCGTTGTTACGAATACAAGAAGCTGGGCCGGTTTTTGTTTGCGGGTCCCACTTGCAGTAGGAAGTCAGAGACTCAGAGCTCTCTGCAAAAATACAGTTGATTTCGTTGCTTCCGATAAACGGACAGGGAAACAAAAACAAAGCACGTTAAAACTTTAGCAAGAAGCTAAAACAACATGAACACAGATCCTTTCCGGATCTGTGTAACTGGAGTTCGGGAATTAATGAATTCAGGTTATTGAAATTTAATTCAACGGTTATAATTATTATAATGTTTAGAAGGATCCTCTATTTATAGTCATTGAATCAAATTTCAATGATCTGAATCCATTGATCATCGGGCTGTGGTTGCACATATCCGGAGAGGATCTGTGTTCAAACAACAATGTGATAATTTCATGTTCTTAAGGCTTCAAGGTATTGCTCTTGTTACACTAACTTGTTTATAGGTTTTTTTTTTCTTTCCCCAATCGTGTTTAGAATATAACTGTTCTTAACTGGTGAATTGACGGGTTGATTATAAAAAAATAACTTCAGGCTTTGTTCAGAAAGAGATTGTTAAAACGACTATAACTAGCATTCTTCTACATATCAAAATTATGATGAATTATTTTTTTTTGCAGATAAGTGATTTTCACACACTTTTTAAGTTCTTCATACACTCATCTTTATTTCTAACTATTAGATCAAATAAATCAAATGAGATTAATGATCATAATTAATTAGGGTGTGTAAGAAACTGAAAAGAGTGTGATTGTCATTTTTCTTTTTGTTCATACGAAGAGTTCATTTGAACTTCTCAGTCTTGGTTACACTTCTTTTTCCTCGCACTGTGAACACGAAAGTTTCCTTGAAACAAGAAACAAGAATAACGCGTACAAAATAATATTTTTGTGTTTATGATTTTGGGGTTACGATCTCTCTCAAATTTGGTCATCTGATTCTATCTTCGTAGGGTGTAGGTTTGTGGATGAGTTGTTGATCCAAAGGGCCGTTGGGGCTTGATCTTAGGATGAACAGTTGATGAACGGATGAACACTTTCTTCAAGGGCCGTCGGGGCTTGATCTTGAATAATGGTTGTGTGGATTTCTTCAAGGGCTTTTGGGCTTGATCTTGAAGGTTGATGGATGAGCGGATCTTCAAGGGCTTTTGGGCTTAATCTTGAAGAACGATTGGATGTGTGGATTTGTTGAGGTTGTTGATCCAAAGGGCCGTTGGGGCTTGATCTTAGGATGAACAGTTGATGAACAATGAACACTTTCTTCAAGGGCCGTCGGGGCTTGATCTTGAGTTGGTGGAAGTTCTTCAAGGGCCGTTGGGGCTTGATCTTGAAGGAGGATTTGACGAAGAACGAAGAGTGCTTTCTTGATCCTTCGGAATTCTTGGGAATTTGGATGCTCGAGAGCTTTGGAGTTTCAAAGCTTCAAGGATTTGGGGAATTCTCTTCCAATTTGGGAGTAGAGAAATGTATTTGTGAATTCCTTGATGCTTGATACCTTGATGGAGAAGCCTATTTATAGGCTTTGAGAATGAATCACCACCACAAAATATTTTTTTCCTTTCCAAGCACCATTGCCTAATTTTCCCACTTAATGCAATATTGAAATTGAAGTGGTGTAACTTATGGCCTAATTTCCCACTTAATGCAATATTGAAATTGAAGTGGTGTAACTTATGGCCTAATTTCCCACTTAATACCATTTTAAACTTGAAATGTGTATGCTTTGTCATTGCCCAAATGAGAAAAACTTTCTTTGATCCGTAATGGATTGAAGTGTGCTTACCTTGTCATTGCCCAACATGAGAAGAAAAACTTGTTTTGATCCTCAATGGATTGAAATGTACTTGCCTTGTCATTGCCCAAAATGAGAAGAAAAACTTGTTTAATCCTTCAAGGGTATTTCTTCCTATTTTGTTGAGTCACACGCCATGTGTACAATTTGTACAACACGTGGCGTATGCCATGTATGCCTTGACACGTCAAAACTTTAATGCATTGGTGAACATTTGTTTTACTGAAATTTCGATGTCTACACGCACCCTTTTAGCAAGAGGGATGCACAAACATAACTGAAAAAACAACTCATGAGGTAGGTGTAGTTTTGTTGTAGACTTGTAGTGCTATCCAGATCTACTTAATGCAAACGATTGAAACTGGTGACATCGGATAAGTATGTTGGATTTTCAGAGAGACCCATACATATGAAATATGGTTTGATCATTTATAGGCTGCTTCCATGCTTCAAGTTTACTAGATTTAGTAGATAATATTGAAACTTAACAAGAATAATTAGAATCCAAATTAACCAACCAGTTGTGAGAGAGAGAGAGAGAGAGAGAGAGAGAGAGAGAGAGACGTACTAAAAAAGATCAATACTTTAGGTGCAATTCAATACTGTCATATATCCGGTATGATTAATGCTAGATAGATCAATTTATTTAGACTAAATTTGTAAATTATATGATGCATCATTAATTAAAAATAAGCACGTTAATCAATATTTAAATAATAATTCAATTATCAACAATCACGTTATATAATTTACAAAATTTAACTTAAATAATTAATCTCTCTAACATTACATGTTACATGTATATGGGGTCCTTTGTGCTCAACAAAAATCATCATCTTCAATCATGCATTAGACGAGCTATCACCTACTTCTTTCCTTTACTACACAGACAAGATCATAGATTGTATCATGCAGGACGCAACTTTTATGGCCCAAGCAAAGTCACCATCTCAATTGCAACAAAATGTAGTTGTAATAGTACTCAATACAACTACTACTCAATCACATATTGATAGGTTTCAATGATGTAGGACATGACCAATACAAAGTCGTGATCACTTCGAAGAAAAACTTTCTTGCACCCGTTGCCTAAAATAAGTATATAGAGATCTTACATCTATGATCATATGTTACAATAGTATTAACTAAGTTAAAAAATTGTGAACGTAAACTCACCATCCCATATTATTGTTGTAGTTCTAAATTACCGCTATAGAAATTAACACCTAACAGTAGTATTAATTAAGAATCCTAATAATTAGTAAATTGCAGTTTTGACCCTTGGGGTAGAAATAGCTTTAACAAATTTATGCAAAAGATGGCTCAAGTCATTTTTGTGAGAAAAATGAGAGGATTTCTGTAAAAGTTGCGTTAAATCAAGTTTGTGTCGTTTAATACCTCTTTCGCGACCGCGTTGCCAAACAAAAGTAGTGTTCATCCAAACAACCTGAAAAGTCCAACACATCCACTTTTGTAATATAACAGCAACAAATAATCTTTTTACCCTTAATTGTGAAACATTTGCATCTAACAGAAAGATTTTCAAAGCAAAGACTCTTTGACAGTTCTTGCATTGGTCTTTGCAGCTTGCTTTCACTGTAGACAAAGATTGCATGCAAACTCTACCATATACATGTTGTTACAGTTCTAAACTTGTCCCGCGCCTCTTCCCTTTTTGACTATTTTGTTAATTATGTCTTATATATATGGCATGATTTGGACATACAATCTACCACTTTTTCTGTAAAGAAAAAGTGTTAATTGTTAAACAAACACCAATAATTATTAAATCTGTATAGAAAGTTGTGAAAATTTTGCATAAAAAGTTAAAGATTTTCAAATCAATATATTGTTATCAGCGCTACGAAAGTTTAAACTTTTAAATTTGATTTCTTTTATTGTTAAATTATTTTTTTCAATCTCAGTCATTTATTTTTTATATTACCAAGTATTGTAGCATTGAAGAAAATAAAAAACAAAGATGCCAAATTGTCCCACTCTATTTTTCACAGTTCTTGAAGCCAAATAAAAATGTAACAATATCAGTGACCAAATCCTCTTGACCATGCAAATGGCAGTTTATGTAGGAGCATCAGAACGTGACCAAGTGTTATATACATAACATGACAGCCATTTAGAGACGAAGATGGTCCAAAACATTATTCATTTTAATACAAATCAAAAGTGCAATCAGGACACCAAACCGCACAAGAACAAAGCCGATCCGTTTTTAAAGCTACGTGAGCCCACGACCCTACCCCATGCCATATAATTTTATAGCTATTATGTACTTGTTAATTTGTTTTTGTTGTTGCTGTTGTGCCCTAGCCAATTCAAACATATTGAAGTTGTTTCAACCCATCATGATTTCACTTCTAAGCTTATGTTTCATTAGATCGATCGGATTATGGTGATAAAGACAAAATTAGGAGCTCAAAAATGCAAAGCTTTGTTCTTGTGCTCCGATTTGCGGCTTTCAACTTGTTTTCAATCCACTTTGCCATCTGATCTACATCATTTCTTCATCCCTCTTTTTCCCACATATACCATCAAACAAGACCTACTTTTTTAGAACATTGGCTCAAATAATAAAAATACAAATTGTTGGTAAATAATGTGGACAATATTTAATCAATATATCGTCATTATTTGATTTTAATTATTTCAATAATTAAAATTTGTAGAATCAACCAATTTCTCAAAAAGTATTATCCCAACTTTCTTTTCTGTTTCTTCCTAACTATAATGTAGTAATATATATATATATACAATTGGAAGGCCCCTGCAACCTTGCCTCTCCTACAATTCTTACTTTTGTTATATGCTAATTTGTTCATCGAGACCGTAATCCTACAATGTGCATCTTCTAGCGAACCATACTCTTCTGTTTCCCAGCAATCATGTAATGAATGAAGATAGAGCTTGGCTTAGTGATGTAGTTGCTTTTGTTGTTCATTAAAGATGAGTAATTAACCAAAGTATGCTTTCAAGAAAAAGGAAGGCAAAAAGGAAATAAGCTACTACCATTAACACTGGAAAATTTCGAGATAGTTTTCTATGTATACGAAAACATAAGTTGGTATATCATTTGTCATCATATAAATGAATTAATGATATATTTTATCGTATCTCTACTTCTACTATGACACATGTTGTAATAGCTCGTGTTCCAAGTACAATGAATACCATGTCCATAGACAGCATAGAGTAGCAGAGATGTAGCCAATTAGCCATAGAGACTTGTGAACAAGCCCATGAACCTTTCGTTGGTGGGCATGGGTAATGGAAAAAAGGTTAAGGGACAATGGGTTGGGCAATGTGGTCCAAGGGCGACTTCTACAAAGACTTTCTCTCCTAAAATCTGAAGTGTGGAGGCTTAGAGTTGGATCCAACTCTGGAGTTCAATATATACTTGGTGACCAAGGAATATGGAGCTCAAATAGGGGAAAAACTTACTCCTAATTGAGTGACTTTTGTGTTTACAATACTTAATTTCTGTAAGTGGTGAATTACATGATGGTAGTCAAGGAAAGGCTGAAATGCCCAATCTTCTGATCTATGGAAGGATGGACTGCTGTGGCGAAGCCATTAGCTGGTCCCCTGTATTAAAATAAAAAATAAATAAATATATATATATATATATATATATATATATATATTGTCATCAAGCTCAGGGCTCACCACCTTGATTATCCAATCAAATTTATTCGATTGGATAATGCTGGAGAATTCACTTCTAAAACTTTTGATGACTATTACATGTTGGTTGGGGTTGAAGTTGAACATCATGTACCCCATGTTAACACCCAGAACGGCCTAGTAAAGGCTTTTGTTAAGCGCTTACAAATGATTGCTCGATCGTTGGTCATACGTACCAAGCTCCCGATCGCTGCTTGGGGCCATGCAATATTACACGCAGCAAAGTTGGTCTGCATGAGGCCTGTTGCGACATAACCATTTAGTGCCCTTTAGTTGGTTACCGGATACGAACCCGATATATTGCATCTGAGCGTTTTTGGTTGTGCGGTATATGTGTCGATCTCGCCGCCCTTAAGTACAAAAATGGGGCCTCAGCGAAGGATGGGAATATATGTCGGATATGATTCTCCTTCGATTATTCGTTACTTAGAACCTTTGATAGGCAATCTGTTTACCGTTCATTTCACGGATTGTCACTTCTATGGGACAAACTTCCCGTCGTTAGGGGGAGGTAAGAGCGTCAACGTTCCTGAAGAACGACATGAATTATCATGGACGACTCCCACTTTGTCTCATTTAGATCCCCGCATCGCTCAGTCTGAAACTAAAGTGTACTCCAGAGCATAGCTTAAAGCATGCCAGATGCTTTCACCAATCTAGCGCCCATGACAAGATCACATATTCCAGTTGCGAATACGCCTACAAAGATGGATGTACCAAATGTATGATGAACTGCCCTCTTGGTAGCCCGAGACGCCAATTTTGGTGATCCACGTACATTAGCGGTTAACCAATCATTTGCCCTTACAAAAAAACGTGGCAGACCCATTGGTTCAAAGGATTCACACCCCCTAAAGAGGAAAACCATGGCACAAGGTCCTGAAGAGCCTACCATGAATCCGACTATTGTTTACTCATTCTATCCAACTCATGAGGAAATTCTAGATTATGGAAGCGTTCTTGAAGAGACGAATCCTCCTCCCGAGAATCATGAGATTTTGGTCTATTATGCTAGCTTAGATGATGTGTGGCGTAGAAATGAGATGATTGTCGACGATGCATTAACATTTGTAGTAGCTACTGAGATCATGTTGAGCGATGACATTAAACCGTGTTCCGTTGATGAATGTCGATGTAGAACTGATTGGTCAAATTGGAAACAAGTAATCCAAGTCGAACTCGATTTGCTTGCGAAACATAAGGTGTTTGGACCTGTAGCTCCTACTCCTCCACATGTGAAGCCCGTTGGCTACAAGTGGGTTTTTGTTCGGAAGCGTAATGGGAAAAACGAAATTGTGTGTTATAAAGCTCGTCTTGTTGTATAAGGTTTCTCATAATGCCCCGGGATTAACTATGACGAAACTTATTCACCCATTATGGATGTGATTACTTTTCGCTACCTTATCAGTTTGGTAGTTTTCAAAAAACTAGATATGCAGCTGATGGACGTAGTAACCGCGTATCTCTATGAGGATCTTGATACAAAAATGTATATGAAAGTTCCTGAAGGACTTGCATTGACTGGTTCAAATATTTCTAAACCCTGGAACACACTCTTAATTTGGCTGAGGGTTTCACTCTACAGTTTGAAACAATCCGGAAGAATGTAGTATAACAGTTTGAGTGAGTATTTGACTAGTTAAGGATATGTGAACAATGAACTATGCCCTTGTGTGTTCATTAATAAGTCACATTCCGGATTTACGATTGTTGCAGTATATGTCGATGACATAAATCTTATTAGAACTCCTAAAGAGCTCGCGAGAACTGCTGCACACCTGAAGTCGGAATTTGAGATGAAAGATCTAGGTAAGACTCGATACTGTCTCGGTCTCGAGATAGAGCATTGTTCGGATGGAATCCTAGTACATCAATCGAACTACACCCAGAAGGTGTTGCGCCACTTTAATGAGGATAAAGTGAAGTCTTCGAGTACTTTTATGGTTGTTCGATCGTTAGATGTAAAACGAGATCCTTTCCGTCCGAAGAAGGATGATGAAGATATTTTGGAGCTTGAAGTTCTTTATCTAAGTGTGATAGGCGCTTTATTGTACCTTGCTCAATGCACTAGACTCGACATCTCCTTCCCTGCTAATCTTTTGCAGATATAGTAATGCACCTACACGCAGACACTGGACTAACGTGAAAGACATCTTCCGTTACCTTAAGGGTACTACGGATTTAGGCTTATTGTATCCTTATGAATCCTCGAGTGATGCCGCACCCTATGGTCCTCGAGTTGATTCTTGCCTTGTTGGTTATGCTGACGCATGATACTTATCTGATCTGCACAAGGCGCGTTCTCAAATGGGTTATGTCTTTACCATTGGAGGCACCACAATTTCTTGGAGGTCAACTAAACAGACCTTAGTTGCCATTTCGTCTAACCATGCTGAAATTCTCGCCTTACATGAAGCAACTAGGGAATGTTTTTGGTTGAGAGCAGTAGTGGGCCATATTTGAAGCTCTTGCGATCTTAATCCTGCCATTGATGTCCCGATGACGATCTTTAAATACAACGCATCATGCATCAAACAACTCAATAAGGGTTACATCAAAGGAGACAACACCAAGCACATTGCGTCGAAGTTTTTCTTTTCACATCAACAACAAGTGCATCAGAAGATTGAAGTCACACAAATCCGTTTGCAAGACAATCTGGCCAACCTCTTCACCAAATCACTGCTGAAGACGACGTTTCAGAAGCTTGTTCATGGAATTGCTATGCGTAAAATTTCTGAGTTGTAACTTTGCTATTTCTCTTTGGAATTATGTCAAACTTAGGGGGAGTATCCTGTATATACTTGCTTGATCTTAATGTACTCTTTTTCCCTACGATTAGGAGCATTTTTCCCATGGGGTTTTTGCTACCTAACTAGGTTTTAACAAGGCACCCACCTTGGGCTGGTCATATCCCTAATGACGTCCCGCAGACGTTTCTTTTGACTTTGCATTTCTCACACATTTTTCCTTAGACTATGGATTTTGTCCCTACTCGGGTTTTTGCCATAGCCTTAGGGTTTTTTAGTGAGACTTACTACTTATGCAAGTTCCTACCTTATTGAGAATAAGCGTTGTTCCTTAGAATTAATGTTGATGAGTCGACTTCCTCAACTTCTGTATGATGCTAAATCTACCTTGAGTTTTATACACTCAAGGGGGAGTGTTGTAAACATTCCTAGTTTAAGTGTGATTGTGTAAATTCTAGATTAGATTTGATTCCAGTTATCCTTTCCTATTGTATCTTGTATTCCTTGGGGATGAAGAAATATCTTCTCTCCTTTACTACTATAAATAAAGGCACAATGTATGAGGGATAACAACACACACATTCCCTATAATTCTACAAACACATCTCTCTCTCTCTCTTTCTCTCTTCTCCTTGCCACCAGTCATCCTAAACCTGTCAGATAAAATAGACCACAACATATATATATATATATACACGTATTATATGTAGGGTCACATATTAATCCGGAATATACATGTAAGTTCTTTTTCTCCTTATGTAATTAGAGGGGTTTAAAATTGTAGAGCTTTACTTAGACACATGCACACATGTGCATACAGATAGAGAAAACCAAGTCATTCACGTGTATATAGAGATAGTTGAAGATCACGTTACGTACTAATGTCAATGATAAACAAAACGGAGTGAATTAGTTTAATCAAATCTTGATCAAGCAACTTCCCAGGCATGCATTCTTGTCGTTGACGATTCAAAGCCTCGTATATATATTTTCATGAACTTCCCCATAAAACCATAATCAAATTAAGAGGATGATTACACATGAACTATATAATTAGCTAATAAAATATTGCATAGATCATAGATGGAAACCTTAATTTACGAACCTCAAAACAACTTGCACAGTATAATGATTTATCCTTGCCCTAAACTGTAAGATAAGATAAATGCTAAGGAAACTTCCTCAAAGTGGGACTTTTCATAAATTCTCACCTCATATTTTAATGTCAATTTTCGTGCTAACATTATAAAATATTGTGCCAAAAACAAGATGTGACAGAATTCTGCATTTGAGAGAGTCTCCTTAACATTTCTCATGAAATAATTAGGACTAAATCAAAAAGTTTTGTTCATAGCTAAATTGGGATTATAACCCTAATTGAATATGCAAAGAAACGAGAAACAGTGAAATGAAAGGAGGGAAGTCAAGGTATATAAACAACGTCGAGCCTCGGGCGCAATGCATGGCGTACAATATTGAAAGAGGTTAGCTTTCCATCCGACACGAAATTAGTGAGTTAGTAAGTTAGCATTACCATACTTCATCCATAAATATCTATGATTTCTAACCCATTAATTCAAAGAAGATGTCTCAATCCAACCTAAAAATTAAATGAAAACAAGAGATGTGTCTCAAAACAGGTGTCAGTTTATCAACGTACAAGAAGATGTGTATGTGGCTTGCTGCATGCATTGATGCACCTGAAGAAAAACGCCTCAAACTTTTCAAGTCAAATAAGCTTTTCACTCCCCAAGACAAAATTGACAATAATTAAGGTTTCAATTTGAGCGTTTGAAGAAATATGAAAAAAAAAAATCAAACTCTATGTTCCAAGTTCAAATCATCTCCACACTCCTTAGTATATGTTAGTATAGAATATCGTTTGTAGTGAAAAAAAAAAAAAAAACCAAAACACCAAAACAGATTATTTCACGTGCATAACGATGCGTATAACATGTTTGGTAGAGGTATAAAATGGTTTTCTAGGAAATGTTCCTTTTAACATGTTTATGTTAGATTATGAATTCAAATTTTTTTCTCTTTTTAAAATATGTGTTCTTAAAATTCGCATCGTAACAATATAAACATATATTTGACAACGTAAATCTGGTAAGATCAATAACATCATACTCACTAAGATGATTTCTTATGGTATTACATTTTTTTTCTTCTAGAATCATACACTCTATGCTAGGGGGGAGCCAGAGCGCATTTGTCGGGAAACTAAGTAAATTTGTGAGAAAAACAACATTTTAGCGCATCCTAAACCTTGCCACTTAGTACTACGGTCTGGTGGTATTCCTCTTCACTCGGAAGTGACAGGTTACATAAAATTACCTCAACTATTGTGCTAGTCACAGTTTCATACCCCATCTTTAAAAAATGTCGATGTCATACCTCATCTTACGAATTTGTTACAATTTCATACATTTCCACCCCTATGTGAATTTCTAGCTAGCTCCATCCTTACTACTAATTTAATTAATTGGGTAAATTACATAAAACTACCTTAATTATTGGACCAGTTACACTTTCATACCCCATCTTTAAAAAATGTCAATGTCATACCTCATCTTATGAATTTGTTACAATTTTATACATTCCGTGAGTTTTTTTGTCAAATTTTCCATTAAATAGTGACGTGGTTTAAGATGGGGCCCACTTTCTATTAAAAAAATTAATTAAATATTAAAAACTGAAAAAATAAAATAATTTAATTTTTTTTTTTTGCATGGGGGACCCACTCCTAATAAAAACCAACCTCACCCACCCGTAGTCTCCTTCCTTCCCCTCTCTCTCTCTCTCTCTCTCTCTCTCTCTCCCCTTTCCTCCTGTATTCTCTATTCCTTTCTCCCTTTCAAGCTGCAACAGTAGCCTCGTCGACTCTGCCGTCGTCCACAAGCTCCAAGCCCTAGGCTTCATGAACCTTATCTTCCGCACCCACGCTGAGCTCAACCTCACCCTCCAAGCCGACGTCGAGAAACTGGACCCTAAACCAAACCCCATCAAACCCCAACGTAGCCGCCTCCTGTCCCTTGAGCCAAAACCCACAAACCCAGTTAAGCAAAGCCCAAAGCTTTCTCCAATCCCAAATTGCCACCACGTGTTCGAAACAAGAGAGAAAAAAAAAAGATGGATGCACGGGGGTTTTTCGTGGTGATGGTAGAGGTGTCAAATGGGTAGCAACAGAGCACACCCAGTTTACGAAATTCCAATTGGGATTTGATTTGTTTGAGTAAATTAAAAATTGGGGACTGAAATGGGGAAGAACGGTGAGGGTGATGAGTTCGGGGGAGACAGGTGGGGAAGAAGGTTGAGGGTGATGAGTTTGGAAGGTGGGTTGGGGGAAGACAGGAGCGGGTGAGATCTGGGTTTGGGTTGGGGGAAGACGGGAGTGGGGAAGAAAGGTGAGGGGGATAAGGGGTAGGTCTCCCCATGCAAAAAAGAAAAAAATATTAAATGATTTTATTTGTTTAGCTTTTAATATTTAATTATTTTTTTAATATTTATTATTTTTTTTAAAAGAGAGTGGGTCCCATCTCAAGCCACGTCACTATTTAACAGAAGAATTGATAGACAAACTGACGGAAAGTATGAAATTGTAACAAATTCGTAAGATGAGGTATGACATTGACATTTTTTAAAGATTAGGTATGAAACTATGACTGACCCAATAGTTGAGGTAGTTTTATGTAATTTAGCCTAATTAATTTGACGAAGGATTGCTGATGAGATGTCTACATAATGCTTTTTTTAATTAACTAATTTAGGAAAAATATGGAGTAAACTACACCAATAAAAGGACGAAATAATTACTTTGTTTAAATGGTTGTTGGCTTTCAAATAATGCTACGTAATTACCCAGACCCTCAATAATTTCATAAATAGGAAAAAAAACAATAATTAATTCGATAACAATAATGCCAACAACAATATGCCTGCTCGCAGACTCACAAACAAAACTTGTTTATTTTTATTTTTGTTGGAATACCACCAAGGTTGTTCTTGTTAATTTGTTCATCAACACAGAAATCGGATCTTCGAGGAATATTGGACTTTAGTCAAAAAAATCATATGCAATGTATCTATAGCTAAATGTGAAGAACTATATTGAAAAGATTAATACACTAAATTAATATTAATTCATAACTGGAGACACCCATAGAGAAGAGAAAGACCTGGGAAACTAGCCAAATCTTATGCCATGATTTCTATCAACTATCACCATTGGAGTACTTGTAAGAATAGTTTCCAAATACAATTCTTGTAAATCTTTCTCAATCTTCATGTTCCCGAATTTGAAAAAAGAAAAAAAGAAAAGAAGAAGTGCATGCAAATAAATATAACAAGAAATATGAAAAACACGATGAATTAGAGGAAGAAGAAGAACAACAACAAATGCCTGGCTTTCCCATGTACGCCGCGAAATCTTTTGCCCACCGATGAATTCTCCACCGGAAACACTCACACATGTTGATCGTATAAGCTAGACATGATAAATATGATACCCAAAAAACTATGTAATTTCTTCTCGGAAGAGTGAGTAGCAGTACTAGCACTAGCACTCATGACAGACCATATTAATTTCTTCTTCTTGATCTTCATAACTGTCCGTGATTGCTGCTCAAAGAAAACCCAAAAACATGGACGAGACAGAGAGTGAAAGAAGAGTAGTGCGTGGAGGAGTCAATTAATAATGCAGTGGAAAATATAAAAAGGGGCAGAAGTGGAGAAATGTTTATGTGTTTCGGAAGTAACTGCCACGTGTTGTAGAATGAATAAATAATAGATTAATATGTCTCATTTTTACTGGATATTACTGTAAAAACAAATAAACTTATTATGATTTAAGTGAAGGATATTACTGAAAAAACAAATAAACTTATTATGATTTAAGTGAAACAATAATAGTTATGTACATAACGAAATTTAGGTTATATGAAGTATTTCTCATACAACCCGATATTTTAGGAATATTGAAATGCTTCTCAAGAGAGAGAGAGAGAGGGAGAGAGAGAGAGAGGTTGTATGAAGTTGTTCCCAAGAAGATGATGAGCGTTTCCCGTTGATGTTGTTTTCAAAGGAGGAGGTTTCCCGTTTTGTTTCACACTTTGGAGCTCTTCTTTTTGTCTTCCAGCTCCTCCAAGAGTCGACGAAGATTAAAGTGCCAATTAATTGAGTACTACTTCATCGGCTTTTGTTTGATTGTTTTCTGCTTAATTGTTGGTTTAAATTAATTAGTTTTCTCAACAAAACTAGCTTGATTTAGGGAACAATGTAAATCCAAGATTGCAAGTAAAAAGAAGCCTGGGTCGAAGCTCCCTGTCCGGATTCCAAGCTTTATGAGTTATCGTCCAACTAACAAAATTATTTTGAATTATAATAAATCTGGTTCCTGATCATAACACCAAAGAAAATACATAAATAGAAACATTTTCGGCTGCCGGCCTCTCCCTCGGAATGCGGAAGAAGACCGATCAGGATCTTCTTCTAATTTAAGGATGAGGATTCTCATGATCAAGGAATGTGGATCGTTGGATGAAAATCCAATGGTTATAATTATTATAACTTTAAAAAAAATTTCTTATTTTTAACTGTTGGATTTTCATCTAACGATCCACATCTCTTAATCGTGAGGATCCTCATCCTTAGATTAGGAGAGGATCCTGGTCCGAAGAAGACCTCCAATCCTCTCCCATTTATTAAAAATCTTTGAGGGAATAGGTACGTACCCTAATATATGTTTTTATATGTGGATGTTAGTAGAAGTTTGGACGAATAGTATGTTTATTGGACAGAGTGTGACATCTGTCCACCGTTTTCGTTGTCTTGGTCTAAACCTCCTTTTAATATTTGTTTTGGTCAAACTTTTGGGAACAATTAACCTACATATTGTTGGTACGTGCACGATCATGCATTCTGAATAGTGGAGGATCGAGGTTTGGTCTCAATATACATTCACACGTGTCTCATTCGGTGAGTGTCAATTGTTAATATAGGCAAAATTATAGGAATGAAAATAGATTCTCCATTGTATATCGTGCGGTTAAAAATCATTATAAATTTTTAATTTAATATTAAGTATAAACAATATCTGATGAAAACTGGTTGCACAATGTACGATAAACATATGTGATTAGAGAAGGATCTTCAAAATCCTCACAAAGAGGATCCAGAGAGGATCCTCATTCAAATTATAGATGCATGCTTCAACGTGTGGTTGATTTGTTAGAATTTCTTTGTTATCATAAAAATAAGGCGTGTACGACTAGTTAATCGTTATTAAAGAAATTAAAATACAACTCGATAATTCTGTAGAAGCACACATGTGAGGTTAGGTAAACTTTTAAATGTGGGACATTTCATATTTTTTGATAAACTTACGATGTAATACATTTCTTCACATCCTCACGCGTCACTTGATTAATAGTGAATTTTCTAACATATTACATGAATGTGTGACCATTAGGCTTCACATGTAAGTCACCATAATTTGATACGGTAATACCATAAATGTTTCGCCCATAAATTCAGTTAGCGGTACACAAAATAGCCTAACTCTTTATAAATATATAAATATTTAATAAACTTCTGATCTCGGACATTATTCACATTCCCATAATCACTGTTCTAAAAATTCCTGCCTAGCGCCGCCTAGGCCCTGTCTAGGTGCTAGGTGGTTGGTCACCGTCCTGATTATTACCTAGGCGTTTGAAAATTAAGAAAGGGCCCATAGACCTACTGAGATGCTCGCCTAGGCACCCGCCCGCCCAGACCTGTCTAGGCATCGACTCATTTAGGCAGAAAATAAATAACTTTCATTTTGCATTTTTTTTTTTTCAATAAATTGTAAGAAACTTGTCGAATACTTAAATGGGCACACATTATATGCTTGTTCCCCATGTTTTCATTATGTTTCAATACTTCATAATATATGTTTCATTCTATTTTGTAGTTTATGATGAAATTATATATATTTTAAGTATAAACATACATTTATTTACATGAAATATAATGGATTTAGTTAAATCTGTCTAGTCCGCCTAGGCGCTCGCCTAAACCCCACCTAGCCGCCTAGGCGCTAGGCCCCAGCTCGTCGTCCGACTAGCGCCTAACGTCTTTTGACTAAATAGCAAGCTGATCAATAAAAATGAGTGAGTTAGAGAACATATGCCCCACGGATTTTTCTTATTGTAGTTAATAAGTCACAATCAGACATAATTAACACTTCGTCAATTGAACTTAAATTACATAAGTTGACTACTAGGGTGTGGTAGAGCCTGAGACAAAACCTTTAACAATCTTTTGTCATCAAACTCTTCAGAATGGGCAATGACAACAGGGTCAAATTAATGGCACCAACCAACTCCTTTAAAAAATGGAGATCAGAGGGTGGGTGATTGCAATTCATACCTTTGTACAGAACGACGAGATGGGAGAGGAAGCATCCGTATAAGGCTCGTCACATGCCACACTTGGCTGTAACTGCACCGTTGAAAAAAATGTACTGTCAGTTTCTCTCCTTATTTCTACCAAGCCCATATATTTGTGTTTTGGCACGTCCTAATAGTATCAAAACTCAGAGCTTGACTGGGTTCAACACTTATTTGTCTTAAATGTTGTTTTTCGATTTCAGTGTTACGAGATAGCTTGAGAGAAAAAGAGAATAGATGTTCCACTGTTGGAGGTTGCCAACAAACAATAGTGTTTATAGAATTGTGCTATGTTTTTGCATTGATCTAACTTCTTGACCAAATGATTGTGCATCAATTGAGACCGGTGGTTCCGTTAAGTTCTTTTTTATGCCTTGAGTGAACGATGACTTAAAGCCAATGCAAAATAAGTGCATGCCTAAGTAATAACTAAAAATGAAAGTAGAAATGAAAATAAAGGCAGGGAACTAGATGTAATCATTTTTTGATGTAATCGAGATTACAAACGTCTACAAAAGTAATTCTAGGTTGATGAGCCAATCTACATGACTTGAAAAGTAAATAGACTTGAAAATGTTAAGAACACATTAAACTCTAGCAAGATTCAGGCATGTAGGCCAAGATAATGCTCGAGGAGTCCATCGAGGTCACTGGTATTGGACTGGACTAAAAAGGAAACATTGAGATCAAATAGGTGATCATGGTGGTTGGAATTGCACATCAACCAAATCATACCAATGGTGACAGAGTTGTAAAAGTTTTACATTTCAAGGATTGTAGGCAGTGTTCGCTTTGAAGGAAGGCTTTGAGATTGAACTAGAAAAACTAGAGGTTTTATTGAAGAACAATTTGGGTTGTGCTGAAAAGCAGTTGGGTTGATTAATTGGAGAATCACTTGAGGTTTGTATAATCGTAAAGATTGATTTTGACAAAGGTCCTCATCTTGAAGGTTTTTAACTCTATTTATAGGTAGTGGAGAAGGAGCAACCTTGATCTTATTGCTGAATTGGCGGAGGGGTAAATCGATCATTTGACGTTGAAAATAACTATTATTCTTGGTTGGTGGCTATCAACTGTGTCCTATGGCATTTTGTACAATTGATGCAGTGATATTAACCTCTCTGGATGCCGTGTTCATTGACATTTAAGGAGGCAAGATATTCTCGAATTTGATTATCTATGTGGTAGGTGCGCTTCGAGGAAGGTTGAGTCCTAGCCATCAGACGTGTGAAGTGAAGTGGGTGTCTTCCAAGCTCTAGGATAGAATTCTTGATGGGCCTTAGAAGTTGGTGGACCGGAGTCGTATAACTTTGTGTGAACAAAAATATATTAGCCCCATAACATGTCTTATTTTATTTATGGCCCAAAAACGTCCAAATTTGCTTTGCAACGAAGTGTTTAATCTCATGTGTTTATTTTTCTCGATTTGTCCTCATGCGAGCAAAAGGACTGGCACATTAAGTCTCCTTTGGCATGTTGCTCCCTGTTACATGCATGGTCGCACAAGCAATTGCACCATAAATTTGAAAATATAGGTGATGTTGCTACATAGGTTGGTAGTGATGGTGTAGAACAATATCAATAGAAAGAAGATGTGGCAATAGTCTCGTGGTGGTGAATAATTCTTTGATTGTTATTATTGCATATTTGGGCATAAGCAACTACGCACCCATAACACTGTTCGCTCTTGACCATCAATTTTCCTTGTATGTAAAGTGAAAGTAAGGCACATGTAGTTGTTGACAAAGAAAACAAAGGTAACCAAGATGTATATATCTCAATGTTTTCATAAAGATTTAAATTCTCGGATGTGTAAGATTTAGTACGTTTCAATTTTTAGTGGTTAAGTCGACGTGATGATGGTTTATATCATACAAGAGATCCGTTTGTCTCTTAAAGCAAGATGACCAAAATTGACTTATTGTTTATGCATATGCATGTCAACAGTAAAATGTTATGAATATGCATGCATGGTTGGGCTAAGAAGCACCGACATGATTCCCAAATTATATGTGCACCAACCCATCTTTGAAAATAATGTATAACAATTTATTAACCATTTAATTAGCTTTAAAGGGTGGATCAAAGAGAAGTATAAGCCAATAAGAGTAGTTTAAAGGAATCTTATCCTTGTAACAAAGCTAATAGTGGAATAAACGATTCAATTATACTCAACTTGCAACATTTTATTTAGATGGGGACTGAATCATCCAAATCTCATTAATATCCTCTGTATCATTCTCTTTAATTCCCAGTACAAACTTTGCTGTTATTTCACTCATTAATCTATTTTTTCTAACTCATGGTATAGAACTGCAGAATTTATAACCTTTCCCTTCATAATTGTATGCAGTTTATACTCGATCGTTGACATTATGAATGTTGGGAAATAACTTGAGTGTCACTAGTCGAGCGTGGCACCATTTAAGCATACATCATTTGAGGTTATAAGAAGGTCGGTGCAAACATGTTAAAATACATATGTTCATATTTTATATATATAAGAAAGTCGGTGCAAACATGTTAATACATATGTTCATATTATATATATATACACACACAAACAGGCCCTTTAACAAGAGAGATCTCTATTTTTTAAAAAATGAGGATATTCTCTTAATTGTTGGATTAGCTTTAATAAAATTGTGTGGTTGAGATTAAATCACTAATTTCAACTACACAATTTCATTAAAATCAAATCAAATCTAACAATCAAGAGGGTGATCTTATTTTTAAAAAAAGATGGAGATCCCTCTTGTGAAACGACTCCTCTCTCTCTCTCTCTCTCTCTCTCTCTCTCTCTCTCTCTCTCTCTATATATATATATATATCGACTATGGAACATACATACATACAAGAACCCACAAACGCAGCTTACTCATGTTTTCCTCAACACTCAACATACATACACCCTGATTTGGTGGCTAGAATTAATAACCACCGCCATGGCTACCATTGCTGCCACTACCATATCCACCACCTCCACCGCTGCCACCACCGTATCCACCACCACCGCCCCCTTTACCTCCTCCTTGTCCACCTTGATGCCCGCCGCTACCACCACCTTTACCACCTCCACCTTTACCACCTCCTTGTCCACCATTTCCACCACCGCCTTTACCACCTCCGCCTCCACCTTTTCCACCTCCATGGCTGCTGCCAGCTCCTCCTTTACCACCTCCTTGTCCCTTACCGCCTCCACTGCCACCAACATATCCACCGCCTTGACCACCTCCTTGGCCACCACTTCCACCTCCGCCTCCACCTTTTCCACCTCCATGGCCGCTACCACCTCCTCCTTTATCACCTCCTTGTCCTTGACCACCACCGCTTCCACCTCCACCTTTTGCACCTCCATGACCACTGCCACCTCCTCGTTTACCTCCTCCTTGTCCTTGACTGCCACCGCCCTTAACCCCACCACCATATCCACCACCTCCTCCTCCTTGTCCGCCACCACCTTGGCCACCTCCTCCTCTACCACCACCTTGGCCACCACCGCTTCCTTTTCCACCACCTTGGCCACCGCCGCCTCCTCCTTGTCCACCGCCACCTTTTCCGCCTCCATGTCCACTACCCCCTCCTCCACCGCCACCGCCTTTTCCACCGCCTTGTCCACCACCACCACCTCCTCCTTTACCACCACCTTGTCCACCGCTGTGGCTACCTCCTTGACCACCTCCTTGTCCACCGCCACCGTATCCACCTCCACCTCCGCCTTTTTCACCCCCTTGGCCTCCTCCATATCCAGTACCACCACCAACTTGACCCCCTTCTTGTCCTCCACCACTGATAGTTTGAACACCATTTTCACCTCCATGCCCACCGTGCCCAGGGCGGTGATGGTCAATGTCCTCTGAACAAATGAAATTCATTGCAAGAATATGATCATCTTGTTTTAAGCATTGAAACAGATAAAATTAATCCAAATACTATAATAATGGGAAAGAAAATTTCACAAGACAGATGTTTACTTACGTGTTTCTAGTGTGGCTTCTTCAATTTTAGGGTTAGCAGCGTAACTAGCACACCTACCACGTCGACCGAAGCCCTCGTAATGAATGCAATCGTCTACCGTCTTGTCTTCCCCATTTCCTGCTCGAGTCATATATGTACTGATCAGTGAACTAGTATTTAAAACCTAATGATCAGTGAACTAGTATTTAAAACCCCAAATATGCATGCAATTTAGGAATTAACCATGAGAATATTTTTCTTAAGAAAAAAATTATTTACATCATACAATAATCAACTTCTGCCAATCATCTTGCATAACCATTTTTACACCAGAATTTTATACCCATCTTCTTTCTTTCTTTTTTTTTTTTTGTTTTTTGTTTTCACTTATTCATCAAATATAAACATGGAGTAAGAAATGTAATAAATTGGATTTGGTGTTTGAAAATCTTGAAAAGAGGATACTAAAATACTGTTAGTGTAAGTTCCACCATAAAAATAATTAGTTGTACGCAAAATAGTTCAAATTACGTATTAATTAGTCTGCAAAGTTTGTAAAGCTTCTAATGCGAGACATTTCATGCAGCTGTGAATGTTAAACCGAATAAATGAAAGAACAAAACCTTTGGTCTCATAATCCTGAGGCACTACTTGAGCGGCCACATAAGAAAAAATGAGAACGAGCACAAACAGCTGCAGGCGCGGGAAACTATTCATTTTTTTCTTCACAAACATAATACTCACAAAACCACACTCGGAAGGAAATGTCTCTATGGATGGAAATCTTTGAGAACTCCAATGCTTTTTCCAGGCTTTTGCTTGGCTTTATTTATATTGCAGGAGGAGGTAGTAAAATACGAAACCGCCATTAATTAAATTAGGTAGATGGGATGAGTACAGAGATCTGAACACTTAGATAGGTACTTGGCTACTGAAATGGTTGGCACATAGGCTTTGTGCATGTGCATGTCTCAGTTATCACTTCATCTGGATCGAAAGAGTGTAAAAAGAGACACGTGTATAGATTGAGCTCAGCAGAGAGGGTTTTGTGTTGGCATGTGGCCTCCCGAGTTCACAGAGTTTTCGAGACTTAATTTGTGTTCAGTCTGTTATTGCAGAAAGACTAGGAATATTCAAGCAATTCAACAACTTGAGTAACTTATAATTATAATAGACTTAGCTGAACTTATAGGATTATAATTGTATTAGGATATAGAGAACCATTATTAGATACCCTCATCGTTTCGTAGACATTGTTGGAGGGTTGCAATAGTTTACTCGTCCAAGTTTGGCCCTTGCAGTTAATAATTTCCTAGTTGTTCAACAGATGTGAGATTTATATTCATAGCAAGCATTTTTACTTCGATGAATTTTCAAACTTAATACTTGAACAATACTTTGAAAATAAAAACGCGAAGTCATTGACTCATTGGGCTTCACAAACAGATCACCCACCGAAGCTAATATCGGGCTTCTCATAAAACATGTGAATTGCACTACTAGATTCCGTTCATTCATCTTGCTTCACTACCGAAACTTAGGCTTTTTCATGGCAACCAAAAAGAAGAGATGAGAAAACGTAAACTTTCCTTTTTCTTTTTTCATATATTTTTTTCCAAACCAGGTTGTCAAAAGTTGAAGCGGCCACATCATTTTATGAAGCCTAAAAATTAAGGGTGATCCATTTATTTTGTGCATGCACTGGTTGTCTACTTTTGTTATTAGTGTACTATCGTTTTTTCATTCTTCTTTTTCCCTTAAAATGTTAAAGAACTGCAGCAATTGTAATTTCATCGTTATTTTTTAAATTTATTTGTAATGTAGTCGAGTTTCACTGCATGAATCCCATTAAACACTGAACTGTTATTTCCTTTCGAAGCCTGAAGGTGGTGGCAATTTTGAACTCATTAAGAAAATTGAATGTAAGGTGAAATTGTTTTGTACGAATTAATTTATACTCGAAAGACGTTTAATTATCAGATTCCATCAGCATATAGCACATAGAAAAGAAAAACATTAGAAAGAGTGCTATATTATATGTAATGCTTCATTTAACACAGCGGATCATGAGTACAAAGTGCAGAACATTATATACGTACGTGATCCCATGCATGCATATACATTCATATATATATATATGCATGAAACTTAATTCATATTTTCCTACAACGCAGTATATCTGGGCATATGGCTTCAGTTTCCTCCGCCACCGCCTCGGCCGTGGCTGTCATCTTTCCCATATCCACCACGTCCCCCACCTCCCCGGCCTCTGCCACCACCACATCCCCCTCCTCCCTAGCCACCTCAACCACCATGTCCCCCTCCTCCCCAGCCACCTCCACCACCACGTCCCCCTCCTCCCCAACCTCCGCCACCACGACCACCTCCTCCCTAGCCTCCTCCACGCCCTCCATATCCTTCAGGCTGCTTTATTACAGAATTGTTTGCAGACATGTAAATTTCGTTGCATACAAATGATGCATTACAAAGTTCCACGTGGCATATGACTCATCACAAATGGACAAGTCATTAATGATATATATATGACACAAATCAAACAAAGGAAGTGTAAACCATTCCCAAAATTCAACAAAAGGGAAAAAATCCCCCTTAAAATTGGCAACGGGCCCAAAATCTCTCAAAACCGGAAAGAAAACCAAAACATCTTCACAAAATAAAGAAGAATTGAAGATTGCTCACAAAATAGGCAAGAAAGCCCTATAATTCGGCCAAGCAAGGGAAAGTGGCTAAAATTAAGACACGAAACATGCCTAAATTCTCCCTTGGACGAATCAAGACACAAATCAAAGCCAAATCCACCCAAAAGCATGGCTTTGGAAGTCTATAAATACAGGTCCTTAGACAAGCATAAGGTCGAGAATTTCTACATTCAGGGTAGAAAATCCTACATTCAGAAGAACCTCTGGACAAATCTTTGAAGACTAATACGCTGCCAAAGCTCTCTTCGAAGAACTACAACCAAAGCCGAAGCATTCCCTTGAAGAATCAACAAGCACTTGTGTCGATTTCTTCAAGGCTTTATTGCAAGCTCAAAACTTGTGACGACGTAAAATTCAAGATCAAGTCGCCAAGACCCTTGAATCAACGAAATCTCGCATCGATGTCACCTTTGCTGCAACTTTGAGGTGAAGACCATCCAAGCGTTGTTTCAAGCTCAAAACTTGAAGCAATTGTTCAATCGTTCGTCCGAGATCAAGTCATTGCGACCCTTAGATCAACAACCTACGCATCTACATCAAATTTGAAGACTGAATCAGAGGAAAAGTTGTAAACAAAGATTGTAACCTACAAATTCAAATCAATACAAATTTACTTTGTACACGTATTCTTGTTTCATTCGATACTGAATTTTTGTGTTTACATAGTCCTCTACTGCTTTTAATTATTCCCTTCATCGTTAACTACCACTTGAGACTGTGGCCAATGTCTTTATCCATGGTCATATTCATGCCCATGTCCATATCTGTGTCCATATCCATGCCAATGTCTATGCCAGTATCCGTGTCCCCATCCCAATGTTTTTGCATCATCTATAATGTTACCTCCTTTTGCCTCATCAATTGCATATGTATAGAAGTTAATATATATGTTAGCCCTTTAGTTGAACTTAGGGAGAGTATATCAAGTATACTGGAGCCAGTACGAATACAAAATCCTAGCTATATGTTATTGAATTACGAACTGCAACACTATAACGAACTTAGTGAAAACAAAACCAAATTCTTGTACACTATAACAAATTTCATAATTGGGTAGCTAAATGTGGTTTGGTCGATTGTGCATATGTAATGGGTGGATATGTGTTAATATTGATGAATTTGTTCTTTGAGAGGTTCACAGAATGGAGAAAAATAGAGAGGGAGAGAATTCAAAAGAGAAAGAGAGAAAAGAGAGAGAAAGTGAAACTCTATTTTGATTTCTTGATAGCCAAGTTATGATTACAATGGTTGTTATATGGCTCTTCCTTACTTAGCTGATATTTAGCTAAACAACTAACTCTGCTCCTTATCTCAACTAACTTGTAACAACCTATAACAGCTCACTCATTAATCTATTGACAAGTGTCATCTTATTTGACCCTTGATCTGCTCTTCACTTGGATCCTTACATCCCCCTTCAATCGTATGCTCAAGTGAATTGAGCATAAGATTGCCATAATGTTGTTGAAACAAAGGTGCTGACAAGCCTTTTGTACGTATATTTGTAGATTGCTCAGCAGAAGAAACATGGTGTACATGAAGATCTCCCTGGGTGACCCTTTCTTTCACAAAGTGATAGTCTATCTCAATGTGTTTTGACTTGGCATGAAACACTGGATTTGTTGAGAGAGCTATTGCTGAGATATTGTCACAATATATGACTGAAGGTAGATGAATATCAACATGTAAATCACAAAACAACTGTATAATCCAAGCTAGTTCTGCAGCTGTGATTGCTAAAGCTCTGTACTCATCTTTTGTGGAAGACCTTGAAACTGTGTGCTGCTTCTTTGATGCCCAATAAATTGGATTTGAACCAAGATAGATAACAAAGCCTGAATTGGATATTCTGTCATTTGGATCACCTGCCCAATCTGTATCACTGTAGGATTAAAGATGTATTGGTCCTGGTTTAAATTGAATACCAAGATTTGAAATGCCTTTGAGACATCTGATGATCCTTTTGACTGCATGATTCCATAGGATTGTGCATGAATTGACATGATTGATTCACTAAGAATGCTATATCTGGTCTTGTAAATGTGAAATACTGAAGAGCTCTAACAATGCTTTTGTATTGATCAGGACTATGATATGGCTTTCCATCATTCTTAAGCAATATGTGATATGGGAGACATAGAGTAGCATAAGGCTTACAATCTTGTAAATTAACCTTGTTAATAAATTCATTGATGTACTTTGTTTGTGACACAAATAACCCTTATGTTATGTAACTAATCTACAACCCCAAGAAATAATGCAGTTTCCCCAAATCTTTCATATCAAATTCAGTTGTGAGATCTGTAATTACATCTGAAATTAATTCAGAACTGCTACCAATAAGTTTCACATCATCAACATAGAGCAGCAAAATCACAATGCCTTTGGATGAATGCTGAACAAACAGAGAAGGATCAGCTTGTGAAGCCTTGAACCCTAAACCTGGTAAAAAACTTGTGAACCTGTAATTCCAGGCTCTAAGAGCCTGTTTAAGGTCATATAAAGACCTGTGTAACTTGCAAACATAGTTGGAATGATGTGTTGAACTTTGAAATCCGGGAGGCTGTTCCATATACACCTCATTATGAAAAACTCCATGCAAAAATGCATTTTCACATCCATTTGTCTAAGAGGCCAGTTGAATTGTGCAGCCAATGCTAGAATCAACCTGATAGTTGTAGGCTTTACCACTTGGCTAAAAGTTTCTCCATAATCAATTCCTTCTTCCTGACTATACCCTTTTGCCGCCAATCTTTGCTTTGTACCTTGCAACATATCCATTTGCATCTCTCTTAATCTTGTATACCCATTTACAACCAACTAGGTTCTTCTCAGGTAGTAATGGAACCAAAGACCAAGTCTTATGTGTATGTAAGGCATTAATTTCTTCTATCATGGCATCTTGCCACTCTGAAACTTTTGAAGCTGCTTTGAGGTTTTTGGTTCTGTGACAGATGGCTAAGAATAGCTTACAAAAGCTAAGAAAGCCTTTTTTCTGAAGATTCCATTTTTGGATCTTGTTTGCATAGGATGAACATTCATTGGTATTGGCAATACAACATGTAACTGCTTATGTTGAAAGTCAGGATCCACAAGGATAAGATATTGTATAGAAGAGTGAGACTGTTGTACTATATTGGAACTCTGTGAAGGTGAGTCAATAGACTCTGAAGCACTGGATGTAAGTGTATTCAAGGAATCTGAAGCTCTAGATGTTGTCAAAGAATCTAAGGCACTAGATGAATGCAAGGTCAAGAACTCTGTGGTCTGAGATGTTGATGAATGATTACGAGATGCAGGTGATATTACTTGATAATTTAATGAAACAGATGCTGTTGGAGGGCTTTGAGAATGCTCATGTATACTTGCAGATGATGACTTTGTGAATTTGGGTAATTGTGCATCCCTAGAATATGGAAAGGTTGTTTCATCAAACAAAACATGCCTAGATATATATATATTCTCTGTGTTGTAATAACTAGACAAATAAAGCCTTTATAATGACTTGCATAACCAAGGAAAACACAAGTTTTTGTTTTTGGTTATATCTTAGAGCTATTGTATGGTTTAAGTAGTGGAAAGCATGTACAACCAAAAATTTCAAATGATTAATGTTTGGAACTTGTTTAAATAACAACTGTTAAAAGGATTTGATTTGTAAAGCAGCACATGGCATTCTATTAATCAAATATGTAGCTGCAACACAAGCATGGAACCAGAATTTAGCAGGTAAACTTGCAGTTTGAAGCAATGTGATTGCAGTTTCTACAACATGTTATATTTCCTTTCTGCCAACCTATTTTGTTCTAGGGTCTGGGGACAAGATCTTTGGTGTAACATGCATTTTTGTGACAAAAAATGTTGAAACTTGGATCCTACATATTCACCCCCACCATCACTTTGTAAAATTTTTGGTTATGCAGAGAATTGAGTACTCAAATAGGCATAAAAATGCGCAAATGTTGCAAAAACTTTTGATTTATTATGCAAAGGGGAAACCCATGTATATCGAGTACATTCATCTATGAAGGTTATATAATACCTAAATCCTTCATGAGATAACAAGGGGCAGGTCCCCATACATCACTATGTAAGACCTCTAGAGGTTGTACAGACTTAGTTATAAGAAAATTAAACTACAGCTTAGTAAACTTTCCTTCCAGACAAGGTGTACATATTGATTGACATGTATCAAGTGATGCAAAGATGTTATTTTGATGTAGAATAGCAGAAGTAATGGCATTTGATGTATGTCTTAGTGTTCTATGCCATAGGCTTGTATTAACAGGTTTTGCTAGACAGCATGTGTGCTTATGAGGTAATGCAGGTGACAACTTCTTTGGTTTGTTGAAAGGAATATAATAATAGCCCTCTCTACACAACCCCTTGATTATGATTGTCCCTGTGAATTTGTCCTGAACCCAGAAGAAAGTATCATCACATATGAATCGACATCAATTGTCTTTACACAATTGATAGATGGATAACAAGTGTTGTGAGATCTTTGGAACATATAAAACATTCTTCAAAGCAAGTGTTTACTAGAAACAAATAATGTTGATGTGCCAATATGAGAAATATGCAAACTTGCACCACTTGCTATCAAATCTTGGAGGACATTTTCTTGATCCATCCACAAACCCCATGATGCCATGGCTTTCAAGAAGCAACTTAATCTGGAAACTCCAAGTAAGATAGTTAGAATCATCCAACTTCACTGTAACCGAAGTGGGAAACATGGAACTGAGGTTTGGAATCAAAGACTGAACAATTCTCAATTGGTCTACAATCACCATTGTTGAACTTTGAGAAGAAACTTTCACTGAGACTTTTGACCAAACACGTAGAAGGTAATCGAAGAAGAACAGAATTGTGAAGAACTCGGGGATAAGAGAAGACCCCAAATTTGTAAAATCACAGCAGTTTGCAAAACAGAGGATTAGAGAAAGAAAAACGATGCTTTTAATGGAGGTGCAGAAGCACCATTGCATTCCTTGGCGATGATACCATGTTAATATTGATGAGTTTGTTTTTTGAGAGGTTCACATAATGCAGAAAAATAGAGAGGGAGAGAACTTGAGAGAGAGAGAAAGAGAGACAGAGAAAGTGAAACTCTATTTTGATTTCTTGATAGCCAATATAGCTCTTCCTTACTTAGCTGATATTTAGCTAAACAACTAACTCTCCTCCTTATCTCAACTAACTTGTAACAACCCATAATAGCTCACTCATTAATCTATTGACAAGTGTCATCTTATTTGATCCTTGATCTGCTCTTCAATTGGATCATTACAATAGGTACATCGAACGTGTAAAAGTGTAAACATATTGATGATGCTCAATTATTTAAAACTGAGGCATAGTGAGTTTGAAGGGAAAAAAAAAGACAATTTTGCGTAAACCAATATTAACTAGCTAGCATACATAAAGTAAAGAAGACTGCATGCACTAATTAATAGTTAACCTTTCTTCTCATATTTAAATGTCTCAGCTTCAACATCGGAGGAGACGAGAACAACAGAGCCAAACAGAAGGCCTAAAAAAAAAAATCAAAGCCTTGAAATCTTCATGATTCTCTAATTAACCTTATGCTACCCAAAAATCTCACAAGAAAGAAGACTAGAAGAATGTGAATGCTAAGGTTTATCACCATTGTTTTTATAGTGCTGGAGGTGCTATCAAATGACAAAATAAGGGTGTTTAGCAGGCGAGCAGTAGACATTATGGAAGTGGTGCACATTTACTAGCTAGCGAGGAAGCAGATTTTAGTTAGCAGTATGGAAAGAGTATTGTACGTATGGGGTAAGTACATTTGACTTAACTAGGATAAACACAGGTGGTTCAGGCGTTCAAGCAAGACATGTTTTGTTTGAGCTCATCATGCATGCGAATCTGGATACCTATTTAAGAATATAAAAAGTGATTAATTTTCAGTCGGTTGATTCAAATTGGTGCATAAAAGGTTTACGGGAAGGGGGTTATTTTGTCATAATTTACATGGAATTAGACTTTATTAGTACATAAATTGGTTTTTTACTACTTATAATTTGATAAGGATACTATTTTGGTGCTCAATGTGAGTTCTAATAAGAGAACCATAAGGATTGTTTGTTTATATAAATAATGGTCACTGTTCACAGAAAAAACTGGCTTGTTATTAAACTTAGACCTCTTATGAGTAGAACATATTTCTACAAGAGAGGAGAATTTTACTCTTGAAGTTAGCTATGACTTCATCTTCTTCGTTGTTTTTAAAGGTCTCTCACGTACTCCAGCCCAAAGGCCCACCATGTTCTAGTTCTAGATGAAAAAATTTCTCCACATATACAGTGTGATTTTTATTTATTATTTTAAAAATATTACATTCAAAAGATATTTCTATCTTAATATACACTACAGTAGATGAAAAATTTGAATCCGATACATAGTGGTTTACTATAAATACAATCTATCACTTGTGTAAATACATCAATTAAATAATTAATAAATTAATTATAATTTGTAGTAGAGTAATGCTAAGGAGACCAAATTTTTTAAACCAAATTTGCAAACTAAATGATATGGTTGTAGATAATTGGATTATTAATTAAGTGTCAATTAATGTGCTTGTTTCTTATTAGTGACACGTCATTTAGTTTGCAATTTGGTTTAAAAAAATTGATCTCCATAGCATTACTCTTTGTAGTAGGTATTGACGTTACTGATGAGCCTCAATCTCAATGTTGATCAGACTAATTTTTCAATATGCACTCGAGACATGGTCATCGATGTTGAGAGTAGACCTGTTATTCGTGTCGTGTTTTTTGTGTTCGTTTCGTTTTCGTGACATACTCGATATCTTAACAGGTCGTATTGTGTAACACCCATTGAAGTAAACGGGTAATATGACCCGACTCGAAATCGACCCGTTAATATTATTAGATAATATGACTCGACCCATCACCCATTAAAGAAAATATATTTTAAATCAAGAACTAATGAAAATGAAAAATATAAATTGACAAAAAAAAAAAAAAAATGGAAAACACAATACTAAATTAGTATATGCATATCACATTGTCACATAAATATTACTTTGAAACATTAATAAAAAAAATGTTTTTTATATTACATACTCCAAAATAAGAGCCTAACGAAAAAAATTAGTACATTACTAACAAATACCAAATGTTCAAGGATATACAAACGAAGAGAGTTGCATTTTAAGGTTGAGGATGCAATCACGAGCGTTTATATCTTCTTTCACATTTTTCACACTTGTAAATTAATGATTATCAACTTTATTTATTTTGAACTCCCTTAAATATACTATTCATGAGGGTTTGTATGATTCTCAAAATTTAAATGGCGATGTACCCATCCTCAAAGCGTAGAGGATGCGATCATGAGCGTTTGCCTATTTTTTCACATTTTTCGCACTTGTAAATTAATTATTATACCTTTTTAATGTGTTTGGTATTTTTAAATTACTTGATATTTTTATTTTAATGTGTTTTGTAATTTTTTTTATCTCACTCTTTGCCTATAGTATACTATAAAAATAAATAAATAAATAAAACTTAAATTTTTAAAATTTATATAGAATAATAATACAATAATACATATTTGATATACAATATATACATATACACTATGGATATTGTATTTTATAAGTTTTTTTATTAGTTTAAAAAATTAAAATCATCAAAGTAACATTTTTCTTAACGTGTTGTAACAGGTTACCTGCGTGTCACCCTCGTGTAAACCTATTAACGGGTTTTTATCGTATGACCCGATTAGTTATCGTGTCGACCCAAAATTCATTGTTTTCTTGTCGTTTACGTGTCGTGTTAATGGATCGTGTAAAGTGTCAGGTCTAGTTAAGAGTATGAATCCCACATCAAGAAAAAAAAGACCTTACATGTGCTTATAAGTAGTTGAACTACTCACCATGTCAATTGATTTATGGTGGAACCTCAACTTTCTTCATGGTATTAGAATAAGTTATCCAAGTGTGTAGCTCAACGACCGCACATGCTCCACGCCATCCAATTTATGTTGTCTAAGTGTTAGGTTTCAAAATTCATCCACATGAGGGAGCGTGTTAAGATTGTATCCCATATTTATGAAAGAAGAGAATTTTCATAAGCTTATAAGTACGTTGAGCTACTACTCATATTGTTAACTGATTTTACGGTGAAAGCTCAACTTTCTTTATAATATCAAAGCAGATTGTTTCTCGTGTGAACACAGGTGCACCAAGTCACTCAATTTACTTATAAGGTCATTCCTTTTCCCGATGTGGGACACTCATAATAACATATTAATAATATCGTCTGTCTTCATTATAACATTTATAGGATTATACATTTCTACATTTGCATGGAATAAAAACTCAACGATTGATGTTTCTGATCTGATTCTTTTCATCCTTACTCTTTTAGAAAGAAGCATTCATATTTATGGTCATATTCATTTGCAACATGCTCTCGTGTAACAAATTTTCAAGCCCAATGCGTGGACAACACAACGGATTGACGTAGAGTACGTGTGACTATTTGACTTCACACGTGAGACAACCTGGTATAATACCATAAAGAAAGTTGAGTTCACCATAAAACTAATTGACACTTATAAGCCCATACAAGGTCTCTTCTAACAATGTGAGATTCATTATCAACAAAAATACCTCCATTATAAAATTTCCTCGTGTTTGATCTTAATGATCACAAACAACTAAAAACACAATATAACACTTACATGAAGAATCTTATGAGCGTTGAATAGAATTGCAGCCAGCATGCATGTACATCTTTCACCGTTAATTAAAACTCAAGAAAACATTTTACACACTACGAACCCTAGATGCAACGGCTCAATGGGGAGTAGAGAACTTTGGTGCTTCTATTAGGTGTGCAGAGATCACTTGTATTTATATTGGCACAAGTCATAGAGTTTCGTTCATAGAAGAACTCTACAACTCACGTGAAGAGCCTATTACTTGATCCTCACGCCAACTTTAGAGTTCTAGACTCTTTGAACTCCTTCAGTCTCAAGTTATATAATTCATCGACACTAATAAGAAGATCCCGGTGCTATTTAATCTAATCCCTACAGATTAGTCAGGTCTTATTATTCCACAATGACTATGAGACCCAACCCCCTAAGTACAAACATGAATAAAGATGAACTCCAACAGGTCTGTGATTGGCTTGTATACTTGGTAAGAAATAAAAGGTTGAAGATGTGTAATGCTACAAGGTAGACTAAATTTATGGACTAAATTTACAAATTAAATAATTTGTCATCAATAAAAAAAACACGTTAACTAATACTTAACTAATAATCCAAATACTAAATTTATGTCATTAGTTTATAAAATTGAATCCACATTAGTCTCCTAGCAATACTACCGGGATGAGAATACCTAGGGCTGATTCAGTATGGGATCCCAGACCGAAAATTGGATCTCAAATTCCAAACCGATTTTTTGCAGGACAAGGTTTTCGAAACCAAAACCGAATGGAAATTTCAGTATTCCCAAAACAATTTTTGGATTTCAGTATGGTTCAGGATTCATCGACCTCCCACCTTCCCTGCCAGCCCACACGGCCACACCTCATCCTAGATTCGTCGACCTCCCCACCCCCATCTCCATCCCTCTCATTCATGTGCTTGTCTTTGTTGCCTTCGGGAGTCGGAGGGCTTTGGAAAGTGCATCGAACAGAATCAGGTACTGATCATCATCGAAGTGTGAGCTTTTCCATGTCTTGCAATGGGTATGGTGTTTTGGGAAGAGCAGGCTGCGGGTGTGGCTGCTTTTGAAGATTGAGAAAGCAAACGAAGGCTTGCTTCTGCATTTGAGGGAGTCGGTGGAACTGTGGAAGGAGAGAGAGAGGGTTATTGGAAATAAAAGAAATAAGAAACCTGAGGGAGTCGGTGGAACTGTGGAGAAGAAACCATCACGGTTTCTTATTTGATGGTTTCAAGAAAGAAGATGGTTTCTTATCTGATGGTTTCAAGAAATAAGAATAAAGAAAGAAAAAAACATGATGGTTTCAAGAAATAAGAACTAAGATGGCAGACAATGAGGCAAAGAAAGAATACAAAAAGGAAAAGGTAGTAAAGAAAAGTTATTGGCCGGAGGAACTGCTTGGTGGATTGATTAAATAATATATATATATCGGTTTGGGATTCCCGAAAAAAAAAGGAAAATGAAAGACCGATTCTCATACCGAACGGTTCATGATCGATTTGGGATTGGTGCCAAAATTTTTAGAATTTTCGGTTCAAAATTTTTTCGGTTTGGGATCGAAATTTTTTCTGTATGATTCGGAATTTTTGAGATTTTTTTTCCAGCCCTAAGAATGCCTGGACCTTACTTTTCTGTATTTTGTTGGTTTTCGTTTTCCCCTGTTTGTTATCATTTGACGAAAATACCTTGCTTAATTCCAAACTTTGGAAGTAGTCCAGAGATTTTTATTTACTTAATTTCCATCAACCCTTCTACTTTGGCGTAAAATGGTGTTATTATAGATGTGGATAACATTTGATGTCTCATTGGCAATATGTACTATTAGAAAGAGTAGTACATATATAGCTTCATATAACATTACCCTTTATGAGTACAAGGGCTACAAACTACACATATTTAACACATGAAAGAGCTCCATGGACTATCATCGGTCCTTGGAGCTGGCTAGGGTCAAATTTATCGGTGGTGATATTTGACACGTATGCCATGCTCTCATGCTTGTGCATATATACTACATGATCCCATTCCTATATACATGCATGCACGGAGCTTGTTCATATTTTTCTACAACTCTGTACATGTGCACATGTAGACTCTCATATATATATATTAAGTTGTTGGTCTAGCTTCGAGCCTATACCTAGGCATATGGCTTCAGTTTCCCCCGCCGCCAGCGCGTCCCCCTCCTCCCCTGCCCCCGCCGCCACCGCCAGCGCGTCCCCCTCCTCCCCTGCCGCCGCCGCCGCCGCCGCCACCCCGTCCCCCTCCTCCCCAGCCGCCATATCCATCAGGCTGCTTTGTTTCAAAATTGTCCTCTAACGCTTCTGATTCTGTTCCTTCATCGGTAACTACTACTTCGGACTGCTCAGCAGGCCAACAACACTGTCCCCCGCAAGTGTAGCGGCCATAGCGATAGCAACACCGGCCACAATATCTGCCACCTCCACCTTGGTTAACTTTCTTTGGCTCATTCGCTACCGCTTCTGATTCTTCAGGCCAACAACACTGTCCGCCGCAAGTGTAGCGGCCATAGCGATAGCAACACCGGCCACAATATCTGCCACCTCCACCTTGGTTAACTTCCTTTGGCTTATCCACTGCACCATATACAAACATATATCTCTCTCTCTTAGCCCTTGGTAGACCTTAGCAAGTATCCAGTACATATATCGGAGCAGTATGAATACAAAAAACCCTAGCTATGAATATGTAATTTCGAACTACGACACTATTATGAACTTACTGAAAACATATCAAATTCTTGTACACATTTTCTTTGTTCCATAATAATTGGGTGCATATATGTGGTTTTGATCGATCGTGCAAATGTAATGGGTGCATAGGTACGTGTATTGTGTAAAGTATAAACTAGCATACGGGAGGCCTTTCAAAACCAGTCTTGAAAATTTTCATGCAGAATATGTAAACCAATATTAACTAACATACAGAAGTTCATAAATTAACCTTTCTTCTCATCTTTTGTTGAAGCTTTCTTCTCATCTTTGGTTGTCTCGGCTTCAACAGCGGAGGAGATGAGAACAACAGAGCCAAACAGGAGGCCTAGCAAAATCAAAGTCTTGAAAATTTTCATGATTCTCCAACTCTTATGCTACTCAAAAATCCAACAAGAAAGACTAGAAGGATGTGAATGCCAAGACTTCGACGATCATCATTGTCAATTTATAGTGCTGGGAGGTGCTACTACACGACAGTATACATTATGGAAGTAGTGCATATTTACGAGCGAGGACGCAGATTTTTGTTAGCTGTATGGACAGAGTAGTAGTACGTACGCATGTACGTAGGTTTGACTTAACTAGGATAAACAATGCATCTTCGATTCTTTTCCGCTCGATATATGAAAAAATATAATACTAAGGATATGAAATTTTTTAAACTAAATTGCAAATCAAATAATGTGTAATCAATAAGAAACAAGTACGTTAATTGACACTTAATTAATAATCCAATCATCTACAATCATATCATTTGGTTTGCAAATTGAATTTAAAAAATTTGATCTCCCTAATATTATCCTTTAAAAAAAAGAAATACATGTTGTTCAGGCGTTCAAGCAAAGACACGTGTCTAGTTTGAGCTCTGCATGCATGCATGCGAATTGGACACGTACATAGACTTACCCATGTAGACGCACCAAATTTCGTTTTATTATTTTTAATATACGAATATCAAAAGAAGAGTTGAACACTAAACGCAGTAGGTTGAGGATTAAATTCTTAACTATCAAGGTAATTTACCCTTTATGTAGACACGTTAGTTTAAGAATTAAAAATATTAACCAGAGTATTTATGTAATGAGCCTCAACTCGAATGTTGATCTAACAAAATGCTTTTGAGGTAGACTCAAAATTAATACGGTCACGTAGTATTGTTGTTTTGCTTAAATTATAATACACAATATATATATGACAGACAGAAGATGGACACATTGAATAAAAACTCAAGAATTGATGGTCTGATTTTTTTCATCGCGACCTTTAGAAATAACAATCCATGTATTTCTGGTCTTATTCTAGATCAGAACGTCCCAGCCAAAGTACCTTAATTAATAGCTCGGTGCAGTGTATGTCACATCCCAACCCTCAGCTCCAACTATATTGTCCGCTTTGGCATTCCCTGCCCGAAGACAGAGCTACCGCACGGTTTTGTTTCTGTGGACCGGTACTCAGCCGTAGCCAGCGCCTGCTCTTCCCTCAGGGAGTCCACAAAAGGCCTAGTTGAAACTTAAGGTTGGCAATGGATATATAAGGCCCAAAGACCACGCCCTCACGGGCGATGTGGGATACTACAATCCACCCCCTTAGGGAGCCCGACGTCCTCGTCGGCACACCACGGCCGTGAGTCTGGCTCTGATACCAAATTGTCACATCCCAACCCTCAGCTCCAACTATATTGTCCGCTTTGGCATTCCCTGCCCGAAGACAGAGCTACCGCACGGTTTTGTTTCTGTGGACCGGTACTCAGCCGTAGCCAGCGCCTGCTCTCCCCTCAGGGAGTCCACAAAAGGCCTAGTTGAAACTTAAGGTTGGCAATGGATATATAAAGCCCAAAGACTACGCCCTCACGGACGATGTGGGATACTACAGTGTAGCTGGTTGTTGGAGGTCAAGTTGACTACCAATTCTTTCAATCTTATCTCATTGATTAATATATATACTCCTTGGTCAAATTCAATCCGAAAAGTTCTTGAAGAGAGTATTGTGTAAGAGATGAGACTGAGACCCTTGCATGTTATATGTCAGAGATTTGGCCGCAGTAAGAACAAGACTAGGATTCTGTCTCTTTTTCTTTCCATCTTCTTTTATGAGAGAAAAAAAAAAGGGGAGATAATCGTACTCTGGAGAACAATGTCAAAGAGCCAAGTTTTACTGTACCTCTTGTTGGATATTTAATATTATAATATAATAATTTAATATTTAATATTAGTTTGAATGAAAAAAATTAGTTTGTGAAGCGTTTCATGCAGAGAATGCAACACTTGTCGTGTAGCATTCAAAACATAATAGTTGTAACCTTTCCCTAATTTACTTACAGTTATGTCATACCTAATTGGTTGTCATGGTTATAGAAGTGGTGCGAACCGCAAAACATATGTATAGAGTTAGTCATGCTGTTTAGAAAAAGGCACTCGGGTTCTATATAAACCTAGTAACACTAAGCCATGAGAGAAGTAGAAAATAACATAATTAATTACTCTTAAGAAATAGGGTTTCCCCACTCTATTTCTCTCATTCTTCGTTTGTCCTTCGAGTCGTGTCTTGAGAGTACAGAATATATAAAGTTCGCTAGAGTCTGAAGATTGAAGTACTTTGACTTTGAATTATAGATTGTTGAATCTTGGGAGACGGACACCTACCAAACTATAAGCACAAGAGTAGGGGTAAAATTCTGTCTTTAAGATATTGCATTTATGCAAGCCTCAATCTCTAAGTTTGTTAGTATTTCTAACTTTCTTTCTAGTTGTTTATATTATCTTATATATAATTGATGTTGTGAAATTCTTTATGATTATTATTATTGGAATGCTTGTGTTATTTTCATATTTTTTTATTATTGCACCAACAATCTAAAGACAGAACTTTTTTCTCTTGCAATATTAGAGGGCATGAGAGTACATAATAGAAGAAGTTAAAATCAATAACATTGAATATAGCCCTAAACGCTAAGTAGAAGAAACTCTGATTTTGCTTTGGAAATTTTATGGGGCTGGATTTTATGTACATATTGATGTATATTAGTTTATTTGATGTGCTTGATATATACAAAATAGAATTTTACGACTTAATTTTCATGTATTGCATAATTGAGAATATAATACATACAATCCTTGTTCTCCAAGGTACGCTAAAAAAGGACATAAGAAATATCCTTCCTAATAAAGGAGTCTAATATCTAAACAATATTTACATTCCTATTCTAAACCAACCCATTCAACACTCCTTCTCAAGTTGGAGCATAGATGTCACACATGCCCAACTTGACAAGTGAGACATCAAAAACTCTACTACACACAACATGAGTGAGGATATCCACAAGCTGCTCTTCTGAGTTCACAAATGGTACTGACACAATTTTCTTCTCGAGCTTTTCCTTAATGAAATGTCGATCAACCTCCACATGCTTCGTTTTGTTGTACAGGATTCTCTGCAATTTCTCATGCCGACTTATTGTCACAATACAACTCTATAGCCTCATTTGGTTTGAAACCAAGACCCCAAAGAAACTTATGTAACCAAAGAACTTCAGACACTCCATGCGCCATACCTCTTAATTCAGCCTCCGCAGAAGACCTAGACACCACATTTTGTTTCTTGCTTCTCCAAGTAACTAAATTTCCACCAACGAACATAAAATATCCAGAAGTAGACCGCCTATCAGTCACATCACCTGCCCAATCAATATCAATGAACCCCTCAATTTTTAGATAACCAAAATTTTTATACAAGATTCATTTCCCTGAGGCTGACTTTAAATACGCCAAGATACGCATAACAGCAGTCATATAATCCACACTTGGTGAGTGCATAAATTGATTCACCACACTCACTGCATAGGCTATATCTGGATGGGTATGAGCTAAATAAATTAGTCTTCCTACCAGCCTTTGATATCTGCTTTTATCCACTGGTTCTTGATCCGGATAAATCCCTAAGTGATGTTTCTCCATAATAGGCATATCCACATGTTTACACCCCAAGCATACCTGTTTCCTTTAACAAATCAAGAACATACTTCCTTTGAGACAAGAAAATACCTTTGGATGAACGAGCAACCTCAACTCCTAGAAAATACTTTTAAGTCACCCAAACTCTTCATCTCGAACTCTGCCGAAAGGTTATTCTCCAGTTTGACAATCTCATCTGAATCATCCCTTGTTATTATCAGATCATCCACATAAATAATTAAAGCTGTTACTTTACCATTCCTCCGTTTCACAAATAAAGTATGATCAGAATGACTTTGATAATACCCATTCTTTCTCATGGTCTGAGTGAATCTTCCAAACCATGCACAAGGTGACTGCTTTAGCCCATAAAGAGACTTTCGCAATTGGCACACACCCGTTTTTCCTCCATTATCATATCCTGGAGGAAAATTTATATACAATTCCTCCTCCAAATGTCCATGAAGAAATGCATTTTTTACATCAAACTGTTTCAATAGCCAATTCAAATTTGCAGCTAATGAGATAAGAACTCGTACAATATTCATCTTAGCTACTGGAAAGAAAGTTTCTTGGTAATCAACACCATACGTTTGAGTATATCCTTTTGCTACCAACCGCGCCTTATACCTGTCGAGTGAACCGTCAGCTTTGTATTTAATTGTAAAAATCCATCAGCACCCAACTGGCTTCTTCCCTTTTAGCAACTCCACTACTTCCCATGTATTATTTTTCTGCATTGCCTTCATCTCTTCATCCATTGCTTCCACCTATTCTCGACTCTTTAAAGCTTCCTCTACCTGAGTTGGCACTTGAATTGACTCCACATTGTTTACCCAAGCTTGACGTTCAGGTGAAAGGTTTTCACATCACACATAATTTGCTATGGGATACTTTACTTTTCCTTCTGGAGAGAACCTGTCAGGAGGTACACCACGATTTTGCCTTGGTGGCAGTTTATATGTACTTATAACATCATTAGTTACATGAGCATCACCAGTATTTACCTCAGGGATATTCAGAAAAGATGTATTGGACGATGGCACGATCGAGCTAAAGAGAAGAGGGAAGCTTCGACATAAATCTCATGGCTGCTAGCTTCAGCAGATGCTTACGGTGAGGCTAGCTCGGCCTTGGTAGCAGCTGGCTAAACACCAATTGCAACACAGTGGTTCTCGGTACAAGTTTCCTAGGCGACAATCAGTGGCTGCCTATTTATATCATCTTCAGGAGGAAGTAACTGAGACCCTGCTTCCTCCCTTAGCACAGTATTGTCATCTCCCCCTGAATGACGCACGTCTTGGACATCGAACCACCCAAACACATCGTTAAGATCACAAATAACAATATCCCTCTTGGGATTGGAGGGTGAGAATACGGGAGTATAAAAATACTCAGATTCAGAGAAAGTCACATCCATGGTAACATACATGTGGCGGGTTTCAGGGTGATAGCATTTATAACCTTTTTGTTGGGATGCAAAGCCAAGAAAAACACATCGAAGAGCACAAGGATCCAATTTACTACAATGAATCTTGTGGATATGAACGTAAGCAACACAACCAAACACTCAAGGAGTAAGAGTGTTGGTAGAGACAACCGAAACATGTTCTGTCAGAACTTAGAATGGAGTATGAAATTCTACAACCCGAGATGGCATGCGATTGATGACATACACAAAATACGTAACGGCGTCCAGTCAAAAACTCTTAGGCACGGACGCGCCAATAAGCAATAAGTGAACAGTTTCCAAAATATGACGGTTTTTCCTTTCAGCCACCTCATTTTGCTTGCTTCAGGATATTCAGGCAAAGGAGATCATTGGGCGTGGCACTAAGAGAGATGGGCTATATTATGTGGATGACGTGGTTCCTGGAAGAGCTAATTTGGTTCATGCGTCACGTAATAGTAATTTATAGAAGGTATTGTTAATGTATCGTCATTTGGGGCATGCCCCTAATCCCACTCCAACTAATACCGAGGCCTTTTGTGATAAAACCTCACACCTGACGGATTGTGCTGATGGTAATTACCAAGTTGGGGACAATATCGGTGTTGTTGGAAGTGGGATGTATGGCCCGTCTCTCTGATAATTCTACATACAATAATGTATGTATGTTGCCACACTAGTGGTAATTGCATTATGTATATACTGGAAGATGTTTGTCGATTTTCATCTGGCAGTTAGTTATATGTGTGCTTTCATTGTCTGCAAATGTATGTTACAGCATATATGCCTTCTTGGCTTGGTTATTCTCACTAAAATGAATCTGCCAAGCGTATGATATTAAAAGAAAATTAATGAATAGATATTTATGCATTTGACAATGAGATTTTATTGATGTCTTTGGCCATTTACCACCATGTTAAAATTTAAACGTCATGTCGGTTGATGCCCAGAGTGTTTTTTTCTAGAGAACGAAATTAAATTATTTCATGAGTTACTGATAAGTGACCTGGATATCTCCATGAAAAGGTATTTGGTGCTTTAACCAATCAGTTTAGTGTGGTTCGTGGTTGGGGGCTGAAATCAGATATGGCTATTCTGAATTTTCTTTGATTATCATGATTGGTTTTGAGATATTTTGAGAGAAAACATGGATATATTGATAATATATGTTGCACTGCAATCATGAATCTTTTGTTTCACATATGCGATTCTCATGATTCAATTGCATCATTCATGAATATCTGGAAAGTATGTTTGGCATTGACTTTTCTATTAGAAAGGAGGTGACGGTTATCCGCAAATTTAGAACGGTTACAGTGATATATCTGTTGGAAATATGCCCTGAAAGTCAATCTTTGGAAGAAACCTTTCAGGACAATGAATTGATGTATATATGACTCTTATACATCGGAAGGCAAAGATACTAATTAGGACTATCTCAATGAACAAAATATGTCCTAAATAGTGAATCCATGGACAATGGATCGATGGAAGAAGTAACCTAATGATGTTAGATTACAGAGACCTTCTTCTCATAACCATCATGTCCAAAAAGGTTCTTGGTCATAAGGATTGTCGGAGGGATACTGACAATCCATAGACCGGTACATACTATGTTTGCTTCAATTCGAAGGATGGAAAGTCTCATCCCATTCGTGTAGCGACACTAAGACAAGCATGTAGGTGCTCATTAAGGGAATGAGTTCACTGAACACAATCAAACGAGAGTACTTGCATGGAGGTCTACTCACATGTCAAGCAAGTAACTCTAATGGTTGGAATAATGTAAGTAATCCTTTGACCTGAGGCATCGTCGTTGTCTTGTGGTTAAGTACTTAATCTTTGATTATGTTAAAGTCATTCCATACGCGAGTGTCCAAGGCATCGTTGGGGTTAAGCCACTTAGCCATGAAGGCAAGTGAATGCGCAACAAGGAATCTCTAATCCTCGATAAGAAAGGATGAATACTCTAAGATATGATTCGGGAATCTTCGGCCGAAGTATCGAGCGTAATAAAGGAAAGCGTTCCTATATATCTCAATTGAATCGTATAAGAAGGAATAATCACATTAGGGGTTTGACATTATAAATCCATACCCTAGTGATGTGATTGAGAGTATTGTTTTAGAGAAGGATCGAATTACATTGTAATTCCAACTGAATAGGTTCTCCGAATAAACTTCTACATTAGCTTGGGTAGCCATGATATATGGTTAGATGTCACTCATGGCTTGTGAGTTCTTCTAGATAATTAAATGTAGTCATCAAAAGGAAGGTGAATTAAAAGTAAGTTTTAATTCACTAAGTGATTGGATAATCAATTGGATTGGTGCCAATCACCTCACTGCCTTGCTAATTAGAACCTAAAAGATTGTTCACCAATACACTCTTGTAGTGAGTAACTAATGGATGAAGGAAATAATTAATTGGATTAATTAAGTGTTTTGATTAATTTAGAAAGTCTAAAGAAATCATAAAAGCGATAAAGATCGTTTTGGGCTTATAGAAACGTTCGGGTTTAATTAGGCCCATTGGGCCAAAACCCATTGGGCTTTTATTCAAGCATTGGATGACTTGAAATAATTAAAAGCCCAAAGCCCAAACCAAACACATATGGCCGGCCAAAGAGAGGGAGAGAGGAGGTCAATTGTTGACTTGTTTCTTTATGTAATAAAAGGAACATTATAGTGAAAGATTCATTAGGGTTTTGATGTGTTCTAAAATAACAAAAGAGAAAAAGAAAAGCTCTCTCTCTTGAACACAAAGGGCCGGCCACCAAGGGGGTGATTTAACTAATCATCTATACACCCTTTTGGTGATTCCTTCATCTTTCTCATTACAAAGTGGGTGAGGATCTTTAGAGGTTTTCATATCTTTGGAAACTTGAAGAGAACCTAGGAGCACTTACTATACAAAGTGGAGGAAGCAAGGAGGGAGGCTAGGCTCAAGGAGTTTGAGGAGCAAAGATCTTGGAGGTGGTCCATCCTTGGTCTAAGATCTAGATCAAGAGGTATAAAACTAAACCTCTAGTTTGTTCTTCTTATAAATTTTGTTTTGATGCATCTTATATAAACCTATGCATCTTGAAGGGGATTTGCATGACTATAGCTTTGTTAAAATGTATGACATGCTTCCGTTGCTTTCGTATATAAATTTTGAATTGTATATGCATGCTAATCACTAGAAATCCCACATGAATCTCATAGATTTCCCTTCAAGTGGTATCAGAGCCAAAGGTTTATGTATGATGTGTCCTTTTAGATTTTATGCATATGGGTTTTAATTTTATGTATGTCATATTATTGCCTCATTCAAAATATGTTTATCTTTTGTTTTTTCAAAGTGTTGAAAAATTGTAAATCAAAAGTTGAAAAGGATATGCAAGAAAAGTGTTTTTGATGCATGAATGAAGTTTGAGTTTAAATTGTTTTTCATTCAAAATATGTTTATCTTTTGTCTTTTCAAATGTTGAAAAAGGTGTATCAATAGTTGAGAAAGATATGTATGCAAAAATGTTTTGGATGCATGAATGAAAAGAGGGTTTAGAAACAAAAATTTTGGGGTTTTATTCCTTAAAGGGGGTTCGGCTAAATGGGGAATTTTTGTTAGTGTTTGTGTTTTGTTTTGAACCTCACACACACACCTTGAAGCTAGAAAGTAGTGATCTTGTCACTTTTGTTTTTTGGGTTTGAAAAATCACCAAGAACATACAAATCTTGAAAAATATGTTCATGGTTTTGTTCTTGGTGTTCATGGTTTGGTTTTTGGGGAAAATGGTTTTACATGCATTGTTTTGTGGTTATGGATGATGTACATACCATCCATAGCCTACACCAAAATTTAAATTAATACCTAGACTTGTCTAGATATATATTTCCATCACCCTTTTCCCTAAAGTCCTTAAAGCAAAATTAAGTGGCAAACAAGATATATTTTTCTTCTTCTTTATGTTGAAATAATGCAAGGTGGGTGAGACCTACCCACTTCCCCCTTCATTTGGCCGGCCAACTCAAGTGGTTTTCCCACTTGAGGGTCCTTTTGTAATCATGAAAAGTTTGGTATTACTTTTAGTATTTATGGTTTGACCCCTTACTTTTTCATATTTGCATTAAGACCCCTACTATTTAAAAATTGAAATGTTTGATTTTAATTTTGTTTAAAGTTTAAACTCATCATTTAATTATGCCCATATGCACTAAATCTAATTGATTATGTTGCATTCCATTTAATTATTTAATGTGATTAAGTAGTTAGAAAATGGGTGACTATGGACTTATGCCTTAAACGATAATTGAGCTATGAGTTAAGGCGCTAAAATCAAATTGTTTGAACCTTGGGAATGTGTTTTAATTACTGTTTCAATTGGACCTTGTCACGTTTCGACATTAATCTATCTCTCCCTCTTAGTATGTGTAATTTGTAGGAATTTGTACAAATCGGTTTGTAATTCTTATTACTTCTTAATCACTTTTAGTTAGTTGATTCCCTCTAGTGCTAGACTAGAGTTTCTTTAACTATTGGTAAGGAGACATAACTAAAAGAGGGTTTTGACATGAGATTAAAGATTAAATGGGTCCAACGCCCTAATAAGCAATGAATGATTGTCTTTCATTTCTAATGGCTCAATGAAAATGTTTTAATTGGATTGAAAAGCACGTAATTAAAATGACACAACCTCCCCGAGATCTTATTCAACAATGTTGGCTCGTTGTTGCAATAACCCAATAAGTCCATGGTCATCCAAGAGCCTAAGATAACTATAAAGTCCAATTTCAAAGGATTGCAAAAACCGTAGTAGTAGTAGTTACTTCCAATATTTAAAAAAAATTCGTTTTTGTTATTGATTTGTTTTTCTCAAAACAAATAGTGGGAGTATCATACGCTACTAAACTATAATGATTTCAATTAGTAGTTATATATATCTCCAATATTTTGAAAAATGTTTTGATATTGATTTGTTTTATGAAAACGAATAGTGGGGATATCATATGCTACTAATTTCATTAACTTTGGACTAGTAGTTGTAATAGGACAATTTATTTGAATATGTTTAAATAAATAAAATTGATGAGACCTTAAAATCCCTCAACCAACAAAGAATATTAAGTTGATAAGCGAGAGATGCTTTGAACATTTCTTCGTAGGCCTTCCACCGTGGTGGGCTCCAATCGTTTGTGACTCATGCACCAACTTCACCCTATAATGGGGAGGTACAAAGTATGTGCTTACATTCAGGAGGAGTCCATAAACATATGATGAGGTGAGTGTAGACAACGAGTATGACCAACATGATATAATTCTGAGGTTATGCTTGAACCTTTACATAAACTAAGCATGGTGGGAATAACTTAACTAAGTGCAATGGTGCCAACATGATATAATTCTGAGGCATTCATTCTCTAGAGGCCAAACTAGATGGGTAATTACAAGAGTTGTAAATGAATAAAGTGTTATTCTCTCATCATTATTTTTGCTAACCAACATGATATAATTCTGAGGTGGGCTTGGTAATGGTGAGTCTCCCATACCCCGCTAAGAGTTCAACATAACTCTCGGATTCTATTTGAGGGATATGGAATTTGCCAAAAATGGTGGGTGGTGTCATTTGGTTCAAAGACCCGAATCGTGTGACTTAATCAACAATCAAACTAATTTATATTATTGTTTATGTATTTAGATATGGTTGGAAGCACATTCGCGAAAATACTCGACAAACATTGCCTAGAGGGGCACAATTTCCCATCATGGTATCGTAATGTCAAGATTCTCCTAACATTGGAGAAGATTATTTACGTACTTGATAAGCCTATTCCTGACATACCTCTTGGCCCTGAGGTCACAGAGGATGAACGTGCTAAGTATGACAAGCATGTTGAGGATGATACACAAGCCAAGTGCTATCTGTTGGCTTCCATGAATGAGGAGCTACAGAGACAGCACGAGGGCATGGACAGTGCATTATCCATAATACTCCATCTTACGGAGTTATATGGTGAAGGGACGCGCAACCGTCGCTTTAACACTGTTTGTGAACTTGTGAAGACCAAGATGGTCAAAGGGGCTCCAGTGCATCAACATGTACTGAAGATGATAGGATTCATAGAACAACTGGAGAACCTAGGTACTCCACTTGACGGGGAATTGGCCCAGGACTTTATATTGGCTTCTCTTCCTGATTCATTTTCGCAGTTCGTAATGAACTACAACATGAATAAGATGGATCATACTCTCTCTGAGTTACTAAACATGTTAGTAACTGCTGAGAAAACTATGATGAAAGAGAACGTTGTAGGGACTTCTGCAGTAGCCTACAACAAGCCATCCTCTTCCAAGTCTAAGCCGCAAGGCAAAGGCAAAGGGAAGGAGAAGAAGTCACCCACTCTTAAGCCGAAAGGGGGAGTGAAGAAAAAGAAGGCAATGGAGCCCAAAGGGGCTTGCCACCACTGTGGAAAGGAGGGACATTGGAAGAGGAATTGCAGGTTATACCTTGCAACTCTTAAGGACAAGCCACAAGGTATGGTTTATGTTCTTATCTTCAATTCTAATTGTTAGATCTTCTAAATATTTATATTTGATATAAAGTGCTAATCACTTATATAATTGTATATAGGTGGAGGAGCTAAGTAGAAGAGGAACAAGCAAATAAAAGAGTGGAGAAGGGTTCGGTCACCATGTTTTTGCTTACTACTTGGGAAGTTTGTTTAGGCATTTAAAGATTGTCTTTAAACTTTCTTATTGTGTTAAGAACTTATTATGTGGCTTCATATGATGGAAGACCACTATTAATGCCTAAATGTTTGAAGGTACTTAAATAAGTCTCTAAATGTTTAGAGATAATTCCTTTTAAGTTAAACATTGTGAATGTTTGTGTTATCATATTAATGTAATGTGACGAATGCCTTCTAAAATATTTCCTTAAAGTAAAGTTATGAATTGAAGATTGTCTTGTTGTATCCTAGATGAGATACATGATAATAATGATATAAGAAATAAGAAAAACGTTTCTTATATGGTTATCACTTAAACCACAATAATCAAGATCACTCTTGATACAATTAGTAGTTTTGAACAATTAATTGGACATTCTTAAAATTGTTTTAAAATGTCAAGTGTGTTTAAACCAAAAATTTAAGTGTCTAAATCAATAAAATGTTTAAAGGTTTTAGTCACTTAATAACAAGACAGCAACTTAGTGAAGAGTGAAACAAATGAGCTTGAAAGGTTTTAAAGCTACTACACAATGTCCTCAACCCGTATACTCCACGTTTATACAATTTTTGAATGTATGAAATGATTTCTCATTAAAGTCATGAGAAATAGTGGGAGGTGAGAAATTGGATATAAACTTGAATATGATTGGTTTATAGTTGTCTAAATAATAATAGTACTTGACTATTATTGAGAGTTTATAATTTTAATTGTTAAAAGACTCAAGCTCTACAAAACATTAATATTATATGTTGTGTAACATTCTAAAGAATAGTCTTTGAATGTAGGTTTCGTCAACCTAGCATAAAATGGTTATATGTTGGGAGTTGTCCATCATTCTCTTTTATGAGAACAAGCTAAATTACAAAGCATATGGACAAGTTGATAAAACAAAAGGGAATAGTTTCAAAATGAGTCACAACATATAGTTTAACAACAAGACAATCCGAATTCGTCACCTTATGTAACTATAACGCTCCATGTAGTTTTTTGATAAAGAATTATATCAACCACCTAGAAGGAATGGTTGAGTTTCTATATCCTTAGTAGAAGCCTTGCTTTCACTAAAGACTTGGATAATTCTTATATGACTACATTAAAGTCTTAGTATGACTAAAACTTGAAGAATGGTGTATGACACCATTTAAATGATTCATTTAAATAACTTGTGTTAGCTAGTATTGTTGATAGTCTCAAAATTGTTGAGACATCATTAATAAGCTAATGGATCTCAATGATTGTCAAAAGATCCAAAACAAGTTAGTGGGAGCAATATGCATTCAAATCAAGAAAAATTTAAGTGTTAAGTTTTGAATGAATGCTAAGTTACAACAAGCCCAATGGGAGTGATGTCATAATTTGAGCAACAAAATATGAATGAAGTCTATTTGATAGACTTGATCAAACCTAGATGTTACTCGAAAAATGACAAGACATGACACGGTTAATTTTAAGTATAGACTTGAATTGGACTTATTGATATAACAAAGGCTATCTCAAGGAAGTTATATGGGGAAATTAAATCTCAAATGTTGAAGATTTAAGAAAGCATTTTACTATATGATAGAAAATCACTTTCATAACCCTTATAATGAATGTGTCATAAAATCACAAAAAGGGACACATGTATGGACTTGTGAGTAGATATCCAAAAGTGAAAAACCATGGGTTATCACTTTAAGATATTACTATATCCCAGGATCAGAACCAAAGCAACTGATAGAGTATTATTGCCTTTAAGAAAGGAACATCAGAGTGGGACTTTGGAAGCGTGCATTCACTTAGGTTACGAACCAAAGTGAAAATAACCCATTTTAACAAATGGAACTTCATAATGGATGAAGTACTAATCATATGAATGTATTGTTAGTATCGTACTACAATGGTCTCAAGGTTGGAGCAAAGTTTGTATAAAGTATACAAACAAAATATATGTCGATATATTGTTTTAGAAACTGCTTCAAAAGGTGTTTTGAAAGGAAGGGGTTCTTTTAGAACCAATGATTGAATCCAAACCATAAGGTCGTTAGTAGGATACTACGACATAATGGGGCGATAGCTCAAGCCATGGAATCAAGGTCTCATCAAAGTATTCGAACACAAGAAAGAGACATCATCAAAATGTTTTAGAAACATTTGATAAGTAAATCCCTTTTAAATTAAAAGGTGATTAATACATAACCAAGTTAACCTACGAGCATAAGCTCACTCAACTAGCATGTATAAGATACACTAGTGATTGACTTTAGTGCAAGTGGGAGATTGTTGGAAATATGCCCTGAAAGTCAATCTTTGGAAGAAACCTTTCAGGACAATGAATTGATGTATATATGACTCTTATACATCGGAAGGCAAAGATACTAATTAGGACTATCTCAATGAACAAAATATGTCCTAAATAGTGAATCCATGGACAATGGATCGATGGAAGAAGTAACCTAATGATGTTAGATTACAGAGACCTTCTTCTCATAACCATCATGTCCAAAAAGGTTCTTGGTCATAAGGATTGTCGGAGGGATACTGACAATCCATAGACCGGTACATACTATGTTTGCTTCAATTCGAAGGATGGAAAGTCTCATCCCATTCGTGTAGCGACACTAAGACAAGCATGTAGGTGCTCATTAAGGGAATGAGTTCACTGAACACAATCAAACGAGAGTACTTGCATGGAGGTCTACTCACATGTCAAGCAAGTAACTCTAATGGTTGGAATAATGTAAGTAATCCTTTGACCTGAGGCATCGTCGTTGTCTTGTGGTTAAGTACTTAATCTTTGATTATGTTAAAGTCATTCCATACGCGAGTGTCCAAGGCATCGTTGGGGTTAAGCCACTTAGCCATGAAGGCAAGTGAATGCGCAACAAGGAATCTCTAATCCTCGATAAGAAAGGATGAATACTCTAAGATATGATTCGGGAATCTTCGGCCGAAGTATCGAGCGTAATAAAGGAAAGCGTTCCTATATATCTCAATTGAATCGTATAAGAAGGAATAATCACATTAGGGGTTTGACATTATAAATCCATACCCTAGTGATGTGATTGAGAGTATTGTTTTAGAGAAGGATCGAATTACATTGTAATTCCAACTGAATAGGTTCTCCGAATAAACTTCTACATTAGCTTGGGTAGCCATGATATATGGTTAGATGTCACTCATGGCTTGTGAGTTCTTCTAGATAATTAAATGTAGTCATCAAAAGGAAGGTGAATTAAAAGTAAGTTTTAATTCACTAAGTGATTGGATAATCAATTGGATTGGTGCCAATCACCTCACTGCCTTGCTAATTAGAACCTAAAAGATTGTTCACCAATACACTCTTGTAGTGAGTAACTAATGGATGAAGGAAATAATTAATTGGATTAATTAAGTGTTTTGATTAATTTAGAAAGTCTAAAGAAATCATAAAAGCGATAAAGATCGTTTTGGGCTTATAGAAACGTTCGGGTTTAATTAGGCCCATTGGGCCAAAACCCATTGGGCTTTTATTCAAGCATTGGATGACTTGAAATAATTAAAAGCCCAAAGCCCAAACCAAACACATATGGCCGGCCAAAGAGAGGGAGAGAGGAGGTCAATTGTTGACTTGTTTCTTTATGTAATAAAAGGAACATTATAGTGAAAGATTCATTAGGGTTTTGATGTGTTCTAAAATAACAAAAGAGAAAAAGAAAAGCTCTCTCTCTTGAACACAAAGGGCCGGCCACCAAGGGGGTGATTTAACTAATCATCTATACACCCTTTTGGTGATTCCTTCATCTTTCTCATTACAAAGTGGGTGAGGATCTTTAGAGGTTTTCATATCTTTGGAAACTTGAAGAGAACCTAGGAGCACTTACTATACAAAGTGGAGGAAGCAAGGAGGGAGGCTAGGCTCAAGGAGTTTGAGGAGCAAAGATCTTGGAGGTGGTCCATCCTTGGTCTAAGATCTAGATCAAGAGGTATAAAACTAAACCTCTAGTTTGTTCTTCTTATAAATTTTGTTTTGATGCATCTTATATAAACCTATGCATCTTGAAGGGGATTTGCATGACTATAGCTTTGTTAAAATGTATGACATGCTTCCGTTGCTTTCGTATATAAATTTTGAATTGTATATGCATGCTAATCACTAGAAATCCCACATGAATCTCATAGATTTCCCTTCAATATCAGTTCGTAAAATGAGTTCTTTTTTTCAAAAAGGAATGAATCTGAATTGATGCATTTAATCCACAATGCGATAGTTCTTTCATCGGGATAGAGAAGATAGCCCTCCTTATATCCGTATGTGGCTAAGAATTTTGGTTTGTGACAAAGAAAACCATTGATTTCAAGGTCATTGAAATGAAATGGGCATGACGATATCCATAGGTGAGATCAAAGGCCAAAGATATAATTGAAAAGCCTAACCATATTGTCTGTAAAACAAATTTAAGCCTTGTTTACAAACCACATGTACATGGTTTTATTACATTCGGGCAAAAGATTTGGTGAAAGAAATTAACCAACCAAGTCGTTTTGGGATAATTGAATTTCACGAGGATGATGGAGGGAGATTTAGTCTTCTTTATGTCTTGTTCAACTATTAATAATTAAATGTGACAACAAAAAAAATGAGTTTTACTTATAAGCCAAGTTAGTCATGGATAAAACCAAAGGACATTCCTTTGAGAGAAATTATACAATGAAAGTATGGGGGTCTTTTGGAAAGGAAAAGACGATACATTGAAAATGTGTGGAGCATCTTGCAAAATTAAATTAGCCATGATGATGCTTATTAAGTAAGCATATGAATGGTCATGCATGGTAATCATAATATGGAAAGGATGAAAGTCAAGAAGTGCTTTTCCCATAATGGCTAGTGAGGCATGAAGGCCTAGGAAGATAGATACATAAGGTTTATCTTAGTTGTTTCCTACTTTTTAAAGAACAAAACATGATCGATTTAACAATAATGTTAGAAATTAACCACAATTATCGAAGAATTGTGGGGGTAGCTTATCTATTTTTGAGATATGAGATTTACTTACAAAGAATGGAAACGTAATTTGCTAATCGGATGAGACAATCAAAATGTCATCTCTTGTAATGAGTAATTGTTTAAGGTATGGCAAGGTTATAGACCTTCTATAGATACCTTATATGTGGGGGAAGTCTACTTCCTAGTGTTGGCAAATTATTGCGTAAGTCCTAACATATGTTTCGAGGACTTAACATTGGAAAACAACTATTCTCGTATGAAAAATAATTTCATAATATGGAAGTGGACACCATAAGAGTAGTCAACCTTAGTGGAACCAATTATTAAAGGTTTGACTAGAGAGTAACTTGATCATCGAGGCGAATGAGGTTAAAGCCAACATAACTAATGAATCAGCTAGGCGGAAACCTAACTTAGTTGATTGGAGATCCCATGGTTTAAGTTCAATAGGCAAACTAGTTGGGCATGATTCAAAGAAGTTAACACACTATATACCTCATTCCTATGCTGGAAGAAGTGTGTTGTCTACAGAAATTTTACGATGTATATTTATACTTAATGACAGTGATATCTTATAAATAAGAGGAATAGAGCAAACTGTTCTTAATCAGTGGTCACCTATGTAAGGGTAGAAGTAGGGCACTTCTATAAGAATGAGATGGCTAAATTCTCTAAAGCTCTCATGAATTTAGGATTTGTTCAGGACCAAATTGAACACAACCGTATGAACCGCAATATATTAGGATTAGTGATGTGTGTTGCTTATTGTGTTAGTTTACTGCTGCAGTGAACAGTTCAAGATCTTCCACATCCACTGCGTCACCAAGTAAACTCGATAAGTATTCACTAGGGTAGGTTCAAGTCCAAAAGACACATCTCTCGATGCATCTTTTGTCCGCCTGTGCTCTCAAATTCTTCCTAAATTTTCATTCATGTGGGGGATTGCTAAATATTTAATATTATGATTAATCTCAGTTTACTACCCAGAAGTTTCATGGTTTTCAACATTTGGTACATGAAGTTTTTTTTTCATCTTAGAGTCATACCTCAAGTCTTAATTTTAGGACAATTTCATACATCTGTTAAGTTTTTTGTCAGAACATCCGTTAATTGATGGCGCGGCACCTACGTGGACAATAACAAGACGCGACGTGTCAACCTGACATTTTAATTTTTTTCTTCCCCCAAGTCCCGACACTCCCTCCCTCCCTCACTTCGATCCTCTCCACCCATCCAACCTAATCCTTCATACCCCAAAACCCAACCCCAGACAAGAGACGCTGCCATCCCCCTCCAATACCACTTCAACGGCCACCGTCCCCCTCCTCCACCTCCAGTTCCCGCTTTAATTAAGTATCGCTTTCAATTCTTATTTTCCACCGTCCCCCTTTTCTACCTCGGGTTCGGGAAGATCCATGTCAGCATCAGATTTCGAGCGAAGGGTTGAAGGTCGTGACCGGATCTGGAGGAGAGGGTAAAAGAGATGAGATAGGGGTAAACAGTGAATTAGGTCGGTAATAAGTGGATATGGCAGTGTTGGTCTGGAAAATCCAGCAGACAGGGTCTAAGATGGCTCGTAAAGATTTTGATTTTGATTTTGCTGCTACTGGTGTTTCTGAATTGCATTCAAGGAAACGAAAGGTTGTCATTATTGCTGATGTCGCTGTTGCTGTTGGGGAGAAGAACTAACCTCAAGATCTCTTGTCTGCAGTTGGGTTTTGGGGTGTGAAGGATGAGGTTGGGTGGGTGGAGAGGATAGAAGGGAGGGAGGAAGGGACTCGGGGGGAGGGGAAGGAGACGGCCCAGAAAAAAAAAAAATTTAATTTTAATTTTTAATTTTTTTATGTTTTAATTTTTTATTATTTTCTAATGTCCAAGTAGGGTCAGCTTGACACGTGGTGTCTTATTATTGTCCACGTAGGTGCCACGTCATCAGTTAATGGATGTTCTGACGGAAAACTTAACGGATGTATAAAACTGTCCCAAAATTAAGACTTGAGGTATGACTCTAGGATGAAAAGAACTTCATGTACCAAATGTTGAAAACCAGGAAACTTCAGTATAGTAAACTAATATTAACCCTTAATATTATAATATAATATTATAATATTTAATATTAGTTTGAATGAAAAAATTAGTTTGTGTGTTTCATGCAGAGAATGCAACACTTGCCGTGTAGTATTCAAAACATAATAGTTGTAACCTTTCCCTAATTTACTTACGGTTATGTCATAGCTAATTGGATGTCATGGTTATAGAAGTGGTGAGAACCGCAAAGCATCTGCATAGAGTTAGTCATGCTGTTTAGAAAAAGGCACTTGGGTTCTATATAAACCCAATAACACTAAGCCATGAGAGAAGTAGAAAATAACAGAATTAATTACTCTTGAGAAATAGGGTTTCTCCATTCTATTTCTCTCATTCTTTGTTTGTCTTCTGAGTCGTGTCTTGAGAGTACAGAATATATAAAGTTCGCCAGAGTTCAAAGATTGAAGTGCTTTGACTTCGGATTATAGATTGTTGAATCTTGGGAGACAGACGCCTACCAAACTACAAACACAGGAGTAGGGGCGAAATTCTGCCTTTAAGACATTGCATTTATGCAAGCCTCAATCTCTAAGTTTGTTAGTATTTCTAACTTTCTCTCTAACTTTTTATATTATCTTATATATAATTGATGTTGTGAATTTTTTTTATAATTATTATTATTGGAATTCTTAGGTTATTTTCATATTTTTATTATTGCTCCAACATCTCTCAAGTTAGAGTTGAAATTGGATGGCAATGGGGTGTGGATCGGAAAAAATATTTTACAAAGATGGATATCGCTCACACGTTATTGACTTGTTATAATATGGGTAATATAATAATGTTGATTTGTTATGAATTTAAGATATTTTATCATTAAATCCTCACAAAATAAATAAAAAAATTTGATATTGATCCATAAATTAATTGACAATACAGAGAGTTGATCAATTTCTTAAGCTCTTAAATGGTTTGGTCTCTTAAAGATGAGACTTTGTCTTCACATTCTCAATGTTCCTTATGTGTGGTAAATTTTTAAACTTAACAAATGGACGATACAAATGGGATAATGCGGAGCACGTGTGGTTCTTAGACTTCACACTAAAGAAGTTGAGATTACACTGTAAATCATGACAATAGGGGAGTAGCTCAACTCCTTACATGATTTGTCCCTCACCGATGTGTGACATTATCTTCACATTCTCACAATAAACGCATGTAAAGAAAATTGATTGTTTAACATTTGACATTGCTGTAATAGTTATACTAAAAAATTATTCGTCTCAACTCTGTTGTCAGGTTCTCAATTGTTTTTAACATTGACCATTTAAACAAAATATATTCATACAAAACCATTTTATGAAGGTGACACTCTATAGACAAATGGTTACATTATATAAAGTAAATTGAAGCATTGATTTCACAAAACTGGTATTTAAATTTGATGAATATAGAACTTAGTTGTTAATGCGAATTTCGTGATAATTTTTAAATTTTTATCAAAATTAAGCACGTGATAGGATGCAGTTCCTCAGCTTACTTCTTAAAGAGGTTTGTGATGAAAATTGCCATGGAGTTGGTGTGAATGACCAGCGCTCCACAATTTTTCAAATTTAGAAATTATTTTTAATTCGGGTGCATCCAAAACTATATGGTCAATGTTCTAATTATCTCTGTAACTAGAATGAAACCTAGAAGAAACTAATGACACAAGTGTTGGATTCTGATGAGTTAATATTATATTATATATTTTACCCTATTCTTAGTATAATTTGGTAACTATTTTGGTAGAATTTTGATACTTTGCTTTATATTTTCAATATAGGACATTCGACTTTCTCTGCAGCAAAAGATGAGTGATTCAAACTGGAGGACGTTCGTGTGTCTCTTGGCGTGTTCGTTCAAAATTTGGGATTTTTCTACCAAGCAGTTATTTTCTGGTGATTTATTAAAGAAGCAATGCGCGTTGCTGAAAAGTGACGTTTATGGACTTTGTGTTTTTGGAGCCCAATATGACCTCAGATGGGTTCGTGGCCTTCTGGAGAAGTGTTCAGAATAGTCCAAGCTTTAAATCCAGCTATTTGAGCCAATTTTGGAGCTGATTTGGGTCCAAAACGTCGCTGTGCAGAATTTTGGACGAATTTACCAAGTCAATTTAGGATTATGTTTCCTATTTTATTTCAATTTATTAGGCTTCCTAGTCTTATTCTAAGACCTTTTACTAGGAGGATTTTAATTAGAGTAGTATAAATAAGCATTTTTGGCTAGTCTTTTTGTTTTTTTTTTGGGGGGGGGGGGGGGGGGGGAACCTACACAAAATTTGAGAAGAAGAATTTGACTAAAGCTTAGAGATTTTCAGACTTTATTCTACTAGGTGTTTTCAATCTTTTTTTAGTTTAATATAATTCTTTTGATTTTTAATTATGAATATGCGTAACTAATTTTCTTTTGCTAGGGTGATGCTTTGAGCCTTAGCATGAATATGTAGTTTTTATTTAATTGCTTGTGATATTACGCATGCATAGTTTGAATTATTAATCACTGTGTGAATTATCTCAAGCAAATCTTTGCTTCTTTTAGCTTCAAGATTTCGAAAATTAGTGAGTTTTCCTTTGAAACAATCCACACATTCAATTTCAATTGATAAATCAAATTAGCTTTTGACAACTTAGTGATTCGGTCTTTTGAAATGTGTCCTAGTCTCTTGTGCCAAAGGATATAAGAACTATTTGTGTTTAACATTCTCTTGGTGCTTGTGTTCAATGCATAATGCTCATTCAAAATTACACTACATTCCTGCCATAGATTTTCAACCAAATTAGCAGCCCCTAAGATTGAATCAATACAACCTTTTTGAAAAAGTTTCAAACAATCATTATCACCCAAAAAGAAAATACCATGTTTTACAAGTTTAGAGCCTGAAATTAGGTTTCTCCTCATCTTTGGCACATAAAGGACATCATGCAATTGTAGAACAAAACCATAAGACAATTTTAGCTTGACTGTCCCAACAGTCTTAACTGCCACTTTTGTTCCTTCCCCCACAAAAACATTATAACAATTAAAACTTGAGTCCTTTCATTTTTCAAAACCGTGTAGTGAATTAGTTATGTGCACTGTACAACCAGTGTCAAACCACCATGAATCAATTGGAACTTCAATCAAGTTTGACTCTACACAGACATTAACTATATCTTTCCCATTAGCTTTCAGATAATCCTTAAAAAGTTCACATTGATTTCTTAAATGACCTCGAGTTTTGCAGAAAAAACACTTAAGTTTAGCAACATTTTTAACTTTTGGTTTAAGATTGTTAGATCCTTTAGAGGTTTCAAGCATTTTAGCATAACCACTAGTCTTATCATAACTTTTAGGGTGCTTGAAATTCTTACCTAGATTATTTCTAGCATTGCCTAGATGATTTCTAGCATTATTGAATTTCCTCCCTTCCCCCCCTTGCACAAAGTTCACAGTTTTTAGTGTCCTTGCCTCTCTTTTGCCTCTGTCGAGTTTCTTCTTGAACACACTATGCAATGAGCTCATCCACATCTCAACTTTTGTCTTGTGTGTTATATGACACCTTCAATTGAGAATACTTATTTGGGAGGGCTTGCATAATCATAAAAACCAATTGCTTTTCACCAATATTGACATCCATGGAGTTTAACTTCTCTACAACATCAGTCATTTTCATAATATGATCCCTGATTGAACCAGCATTATCGATTTTGTAAGTTGTTAGAAGTGACATGTATTGACTGATCTTTGCTTTCTGAGACTCCTTAAACTTCTTTTCAATGGATTTCAAATACTCTGCTGCCAAGTTATGTGTTTTAATCCCTCCTCGAACTGTATCGGTCATTCCACTTTCAAGAATAGAGAGAGCAACTTTGTTTGCTCTCGTCCACCTCTTTGATCAGCCTTCTCCGCTCTAGTACTTTGATCTGTTATCACAGGTTTTGGAGTATCAATAGCTATATCATATTCATTGATTGTTAGCAACAAACCAACACCCCCCACCCCCCATCCCCCCCCCCCCCCCCCCCCCCAAAAAAAAAAAAAAAAGGAGTATTGGAATATTTGACAAATTCAAGGTCTTCAACGATATTGCATATGCCGCAAATGAAATAAAAAACATGAACCAGTTAGGTTCCTGATTTCCTTTTGCAGTTTGCACATCATAACTCTCATCAATAATTCATACATATAGACTTAACAACACACAGTTGATAAGCACACATAGAAAAACTGACTTGTAGAACTTGGCAAATTCATAATGAGATATGCAACAACAGGCAGCGAATAGAAGTCTCATGCATAGTGACCATTATCCATTGTTCCATAGAAATATAAAGCTTTCATTAGAATTTGCGGATCACAATTTTGCAAGGTATGAGATAACCGCAGTTTCATACATGATTGAACATTCATTGTCTAAGAATACTGATCAATAAAAACAGACATGGATAAAGCAGTTTTCTTCATCAAACATACCTTCTACAGATTTCATTTGAAATAGCGCAGCGGAAATTATCATCCAAATCGAAAAATATTAGTTTAGAGGTTGAGGAAATCAAAACCCAGAACATATTCTGATCAATGATGTTTCAAATTGAAAACCCCAAATCAGAAAGAAAACCCCTATCATTGGGTTTGCTGCAAATCCAACGGTAAAACCCTTATTAAAGCCCAACAGTAATATTTTAAATATGTTTTGTCGTTTATTTTGCGAAAACTCACACCAGAACCCGTGTTCGATTCCCCAACGCCCCAACATAAGGTATATTTTTCATAAAATTTATTTGTGTTTTTGAACCTTGTTGATTTTAATAACAGAACTCATAAATTGCAGATTCCAGGCTCTGAGACCACATGTTAGAATAAACATAAAACCAAGAACAAGTAATATGAATTACTCCAATCAAAACACAACCATAATTCACGAACACAATGTAAAGAGAAGAACCATACATGCAGATGAACTAGAAAGAGTTGCCATGTCCAAGTTCTGCAATACAATAGCAGTGCACCTTCTCCTCTCTTCAGTAATCAGTTTTGCTCTTAACTAATAATAGGTCTTAGTCCAGAAAAAGAACATATCTACTGCGAGAGCAGAGGCCACTACACACACACACACACACATATAACATAATCCTTGCCAAGTTCTATAAGGATTCCCCTATTAGAATTCTTATAGAAAACTAATCCCTTACAAATAGTAGTTCAGTATAATATGGATTACAAATCCATTCCCAATAAGACTTCCTATCTAATCTCAAATTCCAATAATCAAGATCACATATTCATACTTATGCTCATATTCTTACAAATTGGATACAAAACGTTACTTGTATATGTCATTGATTTCGTATATCATCAATCGATAACATGCATTACACAGGTACTGAAATTTGTTCACGAAATTAATTAAAGAGCACTCAAACCATGAGATTATAACTGAGTACGCTAGCACTCGTGATTAACTTTATTTTTGCATATGCCTCTCGCTAGTGAAGTTTTATTCGATTCATACATAGGAATACGATCGAGGGAAGTGCTTCAAGCATATTAAGAACATGCATTAGAACATAATTAGATAATTAATTTAGCACACTGCATGCATGGGCATGCAGAAGCCTAATTAACTAATGAACTAGTTGTGAGGTTGTGCATCAACAGCCTGACCAGCATGATTGCAGCACCTTAGGCACTCTCTTCCATTGTAACTCCATCTGCAACAACCATAGTAGCAACGCCCTCCACGGACTCCTCCTCCATTTCCGCCATGACCTCCTCCACCGTAACCCCCACGACCAGGGTTGCCACCATACCCACCTCGCCCAGGATCTCCTTGGTACCCGCCACCATACTTGGCGTCACCTACACCATTGGGATTTGTAGTAGTCTCCGCAGCTGAAAGTCATGTAAGGAACATACGTTTAAATGAGGTGACAGTATTTCATTTATTCAAATATATCATTGTGAATTTGAAACCTAATTTAATTTTAAGTAGCATATACTTGTACTATATCTATTTGGTGAATAAAATTAAGTACACTAGTATTATGTTGTGGAAAGTACAACAAATTAAGCTCACAAATTGTATGTATAACTTTGCGTAGTAACTTTGGTGACACTAGGAAGCTAGCAATATATAATTTCTACAAAAATTAGAAGGGAAAAGTTAAGCTCACCATTTGCGGCCACGTCAGAGGAAATGAGAAGGACAATGGCAAGCAAAAGACCAAAGTAAATGAAAGTCTTGGAAACCATTTTTGTTCAACTGAAAGGAGAGTAGAATACTTGGAAATTAAGAAGCATTCTTGCCTCTATTTATAGAGAAAAATAGAGGGCAGTGTACAATAAATCTACAAGTTAACCCCATAGGCCACACCACCGCACACGTACAGTGTAGACTGTGTAGTTGGAGGTTGAGGAGTTGCCTTCCCAAATTTATTAAATTTAAAACACGTATATCTTTTCTTAATTACTGATCAGTGTTCTCATTGCTTTGATGTTCAGTTTATTTTTCTGATTAATAACAGTGATGAGTACAAGCTGTCTTAACGTTATGAAGCAATTTTACTAGCTATTAGAAAGATCGAGAACGTGCGCCAAGATTAATTAGTCTAATTCATTAACTAATCGATTTGTTAAAATGTGAGCGTCCAATGCAAAACTGATCAACGATGGATGGACATGCACTGATTTTTTAAACACTAGAAAAGACGATATTTGATATGGGAACTTTTGAAATAATTTGTAGATTAGAATCGAGATAAATGATATGTAATTAGGATTGAAATAAATGAATATCACTGTCACTCGTAAATTGAATAAGATTGTAATTTTGACTCTGGCGGGGGGCTCCATGTTATACACATGCCTTGGACATATGTCAGTGAGAGTCAGAAAGATCATGACAAATTAAGTTGCATGGGGACTACTCTATAAAAATAGTCGTGGGCATACATACATGTCTGCAGGTCAATCTTCAATGAATAGATTGCATGGAGGGAGCCTGCAAATTGCAATTCAGACCACTCGCTCATCTCATACAGCTTCGACCGACATATAATTGGTAATACTCTCTTGTTGTTTTAAATACAAAAGATACTCAGAAATTTGAATTGAGAATTCGAATAAACAAGAGAGTGTTCTTAATCAAATGAATTAAAACGGCGCATGCAAAACAGTAACCCATGGGTGGATTCATATAGGGATCCGGGAGGTTCTGCGACTCTCCGGAAGTCCGAAGAAACACCTGTGATCGACCTTCGGAATCCTCCAACAATTTGGGCTACTACAGCAGAGAGGCTTGTTGCCTTCATGGATGTGCATGCAGAAGTGCTTATAACGAAGAAGAAGAGGTTTCTAATTTTTGTTTTAATCCTCCAAATCGTCGCAACCTCCCAACTTTAAACTCAAGTTACCCTATCCCGTAGCACCATTTGCAGCTCCACCACCTCTAGCTACCTAAATTTATTTCTTCCAAATTTATTTAAGTTTTTTAATCCTAGACTTTAGTCTCAACTCCCAATTGTAATATGTTTGTTATATTAACAAATTTCATCTTTGTAGAGTCATTAATGGATGCGTTATGTTACTGAGGAGAATTTGTTGGTTTTATTACCTTTGCGATGAATCTTGATTATTATTATTTTATTTTTTTTGCCATGGTTATCCACTCCTTCTAGGGGCTTAGAAAACTCACATAGGCATTTCAGCTTTCTTCTAGCCATAGTCAAGCAGACTCACCAGTTTGGAGCCTCAAACTTGGGACCTCTGTGTTTTTTGTATTTTGAGAGCCGAAATCTGCATCTTTACCACTGAATCACTTGATGTGGTTGATTAATTTTGATTATTTAATGAACCAAATTCAATAAAAAATAATGCTATAAAATCAAACTAGTCTAATATTTATTTTTAAAACTTTTATCTTGAAATCCTCCAATTTTAAAATTCTAAATCCGCCGCTGCTGTAACCTTTTTATTTTTCTTTCTCTTTCTTTGCGAGTGATATTATGGTTCATATTTTTTCTCGAGTGGAAGTGGGGAGAAAGAATAACACAGCCACACGCATAGAGAACTGCAAAATCAGTGTGTTTTCTCACCGAAAGGTTATTTCTGCTCAGTTTGACAACGCGTCCTCTGTGGTCAATTTATTCGGAATTTGACTTTTCAGAATTGTCTAGGGCCAATTGGATTTGAATGGTTCATTTTACTTTAACAAATATTAATATAATATGTTATATGACTTTCAAATGTCATCAAATTGAACCCAAGTTATTTGACTTAAAAGTAATCTATTACTATGAAGGCATCCGAAGTGGAAGAAGATACTCGGAACTTATTCTTTAAAAAAAATAAAAAAAATAAAAGAGATTTTAAAAAAATACCAAGCCATTCTTAGAGTCAAGTATACATTAGATTTTTTTAAATTACGGAAATGAAAATTCAAATTTGAATGCAAAAAATAGAGTAGACTGCTCTGGTTATTTTGGATAATTCCAAGTCTGGGAACCAAGCAATTTAGCAATCAGAGTTATAAGTAGTCGATTGATTTGAATTCAACTACAATATTAAAGATAAATACAAAGCAATCGACCACTTACAACGTCGGTTGGTCTATTTTCATTTTCTTTCCTTTAGTTGGCTGGTAAAGTTGATTAACGTTTGTTTACAGAGACAAAGTCCATAAAACCTATGGATTAGAGAAACAAGGGGCCAAAAAACAAAATAGTGCCTCATGCATGTGTTTATAAATAATTAACATTTCCATCGCTTGTTTAATTTACAACCAAAATACAAATCAATCCTAATTTCCTTGTGATCAATTCCCAAGCTTGCATAAGAGAAGATGAGTGTAGAAGTGTTGGATGGTGCCACCATTGTCAACTTTGTGGAAGATGAAGAAGCATTCAGCCTCTCAATTCGCGACCGTTTTGCTCATCTCGACACCAACCATGATGGTCTGCTTTCTTATGCAGAGATGCTGAAGGAGTTTCGGTCTCTGAGGGTCTTTGAGACCCACTATGGCATTGATGTGAAGCTAGACCCCGAAGAGATTGCTTATGTCTACGACTCGCTGTTCGTGCAGTTTGATCATGACTCGAACGGGGCGGTTGATTTGGAGGAGTTCAAGGCTGAAACCAAGCGGATGATGCTTGCTATGGCCAATGGGATGGGGTTCTTGCCAGTTCAAATGCTGCTGGAAGAAGATAGCTTCCTGAAGAAAGCAGTGGAAAAGGAGTACTCCGGTACCAAAGTTTAAGCAGCTGATTAATTAAGCACTTTTAATATATTGTGCTTTTCTATTTAATTACGAAGAGCCTTCTGCATTGTTGATTTTTATGTTCAAGTTCCATCAAAAATAAATGAGGATGATGAGATCGAAGATAGCTAAAGTAAATGTTTGTAAAATTCAATTACAATTTTATCTAAGTTTCTACTGAATTTATACAAATATTTATTACCGAAATCTCTTCTTCTATTTTTACTTTGTACTCCTAATCATGAGTAAGATTGCTACAAATGGTTACAAAAATAAAGACATCTCGGGAGTTGGAACGAAGGAGAGGATGTTTTCACCGAACAACTCAAACAATGAAACCAAGAGATGCCCAGAATTCAAGTCATCCTTCCAAACCTGAGTGAGGAGAGCTGATTTCTTTAGAGACTGACCAACAGGCTTGCCCATTCTACTCGTGATGTGTGGAATGCTCAAATTTTTGCCCAAAGCACTGTTCGTTAAACAGTAGTCTCCCAATTTTGTCCCTGCTTGGTTTTGGAAATTAAGGTCTGATTTCTCAATCCTATGTTTCTTTGCTGTCTAAGATGATTATGGGTTATATCACTCGGAAACAATTTTTTTTCACTAAAAAGGTGAAAATCCCCAGCTTTTAGATTTTCCAATATTTTGTCGGTAATTTTTTTTTTTTTTTTTTTTTTTTTTTTTTGCGGCTTTATACGTATCTCTGTTTCCAAATATGATACTCTCTTAATTTACTATTGTAGCTTTTGTAATAGGATGATCTCTTAATTTGCTTTTACATATCTTCTTTACTTCCTCTTCTAGCTCTATATATGATTCCATCTCCATATAATTATTTCATATTTCCTATTTTTACAGGAAGCAAATCATTGAATACACACCGAAAATTAAAAGAGTTTTAGTTTTTTTGATTCATAATTGATGAATAGCTTGAAATGGAGAACTTGGTTGATTGAGATAGAAAGAATCAGACAACTCCAAACTCTGATCTGCTGATCTCGAATGAAGAAGTTACGTTTCGCTTCACTTTCACAACGTAAACCAGCTCCTCAATTCAGTTCTTAAATATGAGGTATTTCAACTACCACTTTTCTGTAATGAAACATTTGAGCAGTACTCGTCAGGATATCCAATTAATTAGGTCAGTTTTTGTTTAATTGGGATTCTTAATTTCATACTAGGATTTTAATTTGATTGGATTCTATATTTTTGAAACTCAAGTTAAAAATTGTTACATAGTTTCAAATACGTAGGATTAGTTACATAACTTTATGGGTTGCTTTGTTATTGTTTTTGGTTGCAGATTTAATCCCTTGAACTCGAATTGGATCACGCTTTGGTCAAATGCTTATTAATATTAAGTCTTTGTTCGCATATGGACCATCATTGAAGAGTTTTCTACCGTCAAATTATAACTAAGACTGCGACAGCTGCTGCTTCACCATCATTTCTGAAAAGTTAGGTAAAGATCTCTCTTCTCTGCAAATCTTTTTAACAGTGGATCAATAAATGCACAAAAAAGTTTAGTACAGTCTGATTTTTACGTCTTTCGCTCATTATCTCATTGAACAAATCAATTTCGGAAGCCATTTTAAGTATGCTAAATACTCTAGATTTGACATTTCGTGTGTTGAATATCAAGATCGAGAAAATTTTCTCTAGAATGCCATCTGTCCACTTATGCATTCGTTTTTCTAAGTCAACAATTCCGCAAAATGAGGGTTTATATTTCACTTTTTAAACACCTTGGACCAAATTTGTTTAAGCATAATTCAATTGATTGGTTTGATTACGAATAATTTGTAAAACTTGGATTCATACAGTATTTAAGGTTTAAGGCCATAGCTCAAACCATGCATACGTTTTGTTATCTCGTCGTTATCATACATAGTTCAAAACACATATAATATAAAATTTGACATAAACTTTACATATTTGGTTAATAATGTCTAATGTTTTCATCTATGCAGGACCTAGTGTGCCAACAGTTTTCAATTGCGTAAGTCATTTTATTAACTTTCTGTAAGTCCTTTTATTGTTCTGATCTTTAGCATAAGGATCATTTAACAAATCCAACTGTTATTTGTTCACGTTAACTTCTATTTTTCCAAATTCTAACAGATAAATGAAAACACCTACATATCAAAAGAAAGGAGGAACAAAGTGAAGAAACAAACCCATTAGATTAAAGAAGTTCAATTACTCATTGTTTCTTATTTTAGATAGGGTTGTAAATAGATTTATATAAGCACTATGGCTTATCATTTATATTTTAAAACTTTCTACATGTTTTATATAGTTTCGAAACTTGCAGCACCACACAGACACTCTTGCTAGTTCTTTTCCAAAGAGAAAAAATTCCTAACCAAAACCGACATAAATTTTATGATCAAATAATCTAGGCTGTCAATTAAAAGGTCATCGTATACATTCACTAAAAAATATCTAGATATACAACAATGATCAAACAAATAGACAAATGCAGTACGTCAATAAACCAAAAAAATATTTGAGATACTGATAATTGAATAAGATACTAAATTACTATTGGATTATAACATCAACAACAGTACCACACATCGCACATAACAGAGTAAAGGAGAGGTTGTATATGTTATTATGAATTTTCTCTTTATAATTCTTATGTTATGTTTGGATGAAAAACTTTAAAACTTGAAAATTAGGCTAATTACTTTGGTGAAAATGCTCTAAAAAACTTTCTTGCAGCACAATAAATTTAAGAGAAACTTTCAAATGACACATTTTAGGTGTTATTTTAAAAATCTTTTGCTTAATATTAATATCTTTGAAGTACATTTGTAGTGTCCAAGTAATAATTTTGTAATCCTTGAGTGGTTCATTGTTGATAGAGTACTTTTAACAGTTAAATCTAAAGTACGTACCTTAAAATTGAAGGACTTTTATCCAAAAAGCAAGGACAGAGTACAATGTATAATGCTTCATACATGTCGGATCATGAGTACAGAGTGCAGGTACTTCGTACTACACATATATTAACACTTGAATGAGCTAATTGCCTGCACTCATCACTCATGTGCTCATGCTCGTGATTGGAACATTAAATACGTACATGATTCCATGCGTACATATGCATTCATGGAGCTTATTCATATCTCCTAGCACGGACGGAGTTCTATTTGTATATGTGCATACTGCATACATATAGTTCTCATTGTAGGAGTTTTGAGACTCCTATTGTCCCACATTGGGAAACATTGAATTGTCAATGGCCTTTATATAGGTCTAGTCCTTTATACTATTTGTTAGGATTTGGACCATTTGAAAATGGATTGAAGGCTTAAATCTTATGGTTGTGGGATTAGGTTTGTATAATATAGCCTAATATAATTAATATTAATTAATCATCTTTTCTTCCTCTTTTTCTTCCGTACAAAATTCCCAGAGAGTAAACACACAAAACAATTCGCTAGAATTCTATAATCCAGTGTGGGTTGTAGAATTAGGTAGTTGTATCCTGGTTGAGCAAACGTTGTAGAACCACAAGGGTGAGATGGAAATACTGTTCGAATAACATAGTTTTTGTGCTAGCCTCTACCTTTGATTCATTCAAGTCAGTACCATTTTAATTTCTATATTTATTGTGTAATTTTATTTTGTATTGCAAGTATTTTTGAGTAATAAAATATAAGTATTTCAAGTTCTGTATTTGAAGTTATGTATTTATGTTATTTTTGTTTCTAAATTGTTCTCCAACGCTCATAAAGTTGATCCTTTAGAGACTAATGAAGGCATCTAACTTTAGTTTCCTCGACCATCACCTCCGCCGCCTTTTCCCCAGCCACCGCCACCTCTCCCCCAACCATCACCGCCTTTACCGCCTCCTCCCTAGCCGCCACCACCATGATGACCACCTCCTCCCCAACCTCCGCCTCCATGATGACCACTTCCTCCGCCTCCCCAACCACCATAGCTGCCACCTCCACCTCCATATCCATATCCATCAGGCTTTGTTTCAGTGCTATCTTCTACCACTTTTGGTTTTGTTGTTGCGTTATATACTAAATTAATTAAGCTAAGTCAGTCTAAGATTTCCATAATATGAGAAAATGTGCACTTAACCAGATAATCAATGTTAAATACATGTGTGTATATACTATATACTATTCATAAACCAATGTCAACACGCTCAGTAAATGATACGTATCTTGTATATTTTTATATAGAGTCACCACACTGTATAATTAACTAACCTTTTTTCTCATCTTTGGATGTCTCAACTACAGTAGTGGAAGAGACGAGAACCAGGGTGCCAAGTAGAAGGCCTAGCAAAATCAAAGACTTGAAATATTTCATGATTTCTCGAAATCTTATGCTTAGGGGTGGGCAAATTACTCATGGGTTTGGATAACCGTAGTTACCCGCTCATTTAAAGTTCACGGTTATTGTTATGGATAACTGTTTAGATGAACAAACAGTTATAGGTATAACTATTTATCCGTGAAATTTAAATGGGCGGTTATGGGTATTACCCATGGTTATAAAGGATATCCATCGGTTATGAGTATTAACCGCGGTTATAACGGATATCTATTTACCCATTTAATTTAATATATGTAAAATTAAAAAAAAAAAAATATATATATATATATATATATATATATATAGGCATTGGATTGGTTATACCCATTTAATTTAACATCGAAGTTCTGTGGTTGAATTCGTATCTGATAGTTTTTTTTTCCGTGTTTATATGTTTCTAAGGCTGGAAGAAGTTTGATGCTTTGTGTTGTCTAGTATATTACCTGGTAATGTACTAAAAAAAATGCTTTCTGCAATATCGAATGATGAATGTCTTTTTCATTTTACTAGTATGGTGGTATCCACATAAACTTCTGTAGAATGGATCGATGGTTGAGTTACAATAAGCAATTTCGAGATTCTCGATTTGTCTCAAAATTGCAAAACTATTTCGGGATTCCTGAAATTTTGGTTTGGAATCGGTTTTGAAATTAAAGACTTGCTTGGGTGTAGTAGAAAAATATCGTTTGTAATCTATTATTTCAATTATTGGAATTGTATGAGGACTTAAATGTTTAAAATAGGGAAATGTACCTATAACGGTGTTTAATTGTCAGAAAACGAAAATTATGACAAATTTTTCTTTTGTAATTTTCAAGTTGTTTAAAAAAAAAAAAAAAAAAAAAACATGTAGACGGATGAAAAAAAGGGGAAAATGGGTAAATGGTTATGGTTAAATGGGTAAACGGTTATGGTTAAATGGGTACACAGTTATGAGTATGGTTAACCGTTTATAAACGGTTATGGTTATGGGTATAACCGTTTATACAATTACCCAATGGGTAAACCGTTATGCGGGTATGAATATAAACAGTTATGGGTAAATAACCGCAGTTACCTACCCGTCATAAACGTTACCCATCCCTACTTATGTTACGTGCTCAAAATTCTTACAAAGAAATATGGGAATGCTCTAAGCTTTGGCGATCACCACAGTTTATAGTGCGAGGTACTACTGAACGACAAAATAAGGCGGTTTAGTAGATGACACCAGACACTATGCATATTTACGAGTGACGGTTCATATCTCAGTTCACGCAAAAGACATCTGTGTAGGTTGAGCTCAGCATGCATGTGAATGTGGACACATACACACTCGCAAACGTAGACGCACCGATTCGTTATATTAAACTAAGGATATATTTGCATTCTCCCTTGGAGAGACGTGCTTATTCTCGTATGCAACTAACGTATACAAATTTCATAATTGTAATTGTTTAATTTTTTAATTTCTTAATTTTTATTTGAAGATTGCCTTCACAAAAAAATCATTTGAATTAAAGATCATTTAGTAATTCAAATATATAGAACAAATTAACAGTGTAGGTAACGTAATATATTATGACGAACGATCTATTTATTTGATAGTGATTAAACAATCTCCAAAATTTGATTGAATTTTTTGTAGAATTGGTATTCAAATGAAGATTAGTAATTTGAACAATTTCATTGTTAATTTTATTCGGTTGAGATATGTTATTATTTGCAAATAGAGAAATATGTATACCCCAGCATGGAGATATAAGTACTATCCTTAAAATCTATATTTGAATCTTGAAAATAAAATTTATATTTGAAAACCCATTTGACGAGATCTAAAATTTTTATCCTAATTTGCACAAGGTGGAATGCTATTTATACTGTTGATCCAAGAGCTACTTTAAGTGGAATTTGCTAACGCATGTGATTAAAGAATGCGAAAAACTCCATGAAAATTCTTTAGTTTTCTTTTTCCCAATTAATTCAAAATTAAATAATAATAAAAAATAAAAAATAAAAAAATAAAAATAAAAAAACAGGCATTCGTTTAAATATCACTACAATAATGCTACAACACCAAAATAAAGCAAACAAAGGGTATCATTGCTAAAATGCAGCAATATAAATTTTTCAAAAGAATATGAATTTGAGATGCATCAGATTAGATTTATAAGAATAAGAAACTTATTTTTCCTTCATTCGAATCAAGAGTACAATGAATGATAAAAATATAAGCCTAATTTAAAGTGAGGCCCAAAGCGCATACCTTGTTCGCCGTGTCTCTGGGCCGCCTCTGCCAACTACCATATGATCCTTCAACACCCAATGTCGGATTTTCGAAAGCAGAGAAACTCCAAAATGTCTTCAAGGAGTAGGGCTGAGAGATTGTTACACCTTCTTCAGTGATTTTTGCTATCTGAAGGTTGTTGATAGCAGATTGATCTCGATAGAGAAGAACACGCATGCATTTCTCTAGCAGCTTTACACCCTCTTCGAAAGTCAAGTTCTCATTCCACTCATCACGAAGAATAGGCCGTGCAAGGTGATTTCCAAATCCTGTAGCTACATGATTGTCCTCAAAATTTACACCAATCATGCTAACCAGGCCAAGGTACTTCTGTCCGTTTTTAACTCCACCAAGAACAAGAGAGTTCCACAATGGATTGAACTTGTTACGCCTAGTGTACATCACACGGTTCAAATGGATTGAACAAGAGAGTTCCACAATGGATTGAACCTGTTTGGGTCCCAAAGAGGTCCCATCATCCCACATGTTGTCGTACAAGACGAGATCATCCAGATAACGTAATAGCTCCTGAAAGTTACTTACTTCTCCACTTGCACCAATAAGAGAATGTTTTCCAATAAGTTTCATTCGTTCGACACTCTTGTATCGCAGGGTAAATTCCATCTTTATACTCGAGAGCCAGAACAGATGTACCAGTTACATATGGGTACATGGTTCTCTGAGAGCTTTCAAGATTGCACAGTAGGTCAGGTTTCGATTGGTTCGACTCCATTAAACTCGTTTTGTGTTTTCGAAGATTTTGAAACGAAGAGAAAAAATGCTCACGATCTGAAGCTTCCGAGTACAATTTAACGTAGCGGAAAATATGAGAACAGTCAGACCAGGTTGTAAAAGTAAAAACACAAGAACCTAAAATCCACCTTATCTATAAAAGTCTTAAATTTGTATTGAATAAATTGAAATCTGAATATTACAACTGAAAACTAGACTATATATGTTGAGAATGAGTCTCATCTTGATGGGACGAGGGACCTTGCATGGGCTTATAAGTAGTTAGGCTACTCCCTATATTACCGATTGGTTTTATGGTGGAACCTCAATTTCTTCATGGTATCAGAGTAGGTTGTCCCACGTGTGAAGCCCAATGGCCACACACGCTTCACGTCACCCCGTTGTGTGTCCACGTGTTAAGCTTGAAAATTCGCTAAAGGGACGTGTTGAGAATGAGTCCCACCTTAATGGGAGAAGGGACCTTGCATAAGGTTATAAGGTCATCTCCAACCGAAGGAAGGCTAGAGAGCTAAAACACCCTCCAACAAATTAATATTTTAATGAACAATGCAAGGTCATATTTCTTACCATCTCCAACCGAAAGCCAAAAGGTCATAGGGCCAAACATATCTCTGTGACAAAAAACCATTTCCAACCGAGGGCCAAAGGGTCGTAGGGCCAAACATAATTTATTATTTAAATTTAAAAACTATAACAACTTAAATTTATAAACTACAACTTAAATATTTAAAATAAATTGTGAAAACACTTACTTCGTCGTAGTAATTGCGCCGCTTTCATGTCTACTTGCGGCTGCAATGCCATTTATTCAAACTTGATTGAAGATGTTTCTTCCATCTTGAAGAACAATTCTCGTGGTTTCGGGTGTTCAATGGAGTGGTGTATTCGTAGAACTCATAGTATTTTTTGGACACATGAGTCCAAACACCTTCACTTGTTTGAGAAGTCCCCCTCACACTATCTTCCAAGACCCATCTATAAGTCGTGCAAAGAGCTTCATCTTCTTTTCGGGTCCAAGCTCTACCTTTCATTGCAGATGAGGCCATTTGAAAATTATTGGAAGAGGTAAGAAAATAGAATGTGAAGAATTGAAATAAAATGAAGTGAGATAGTATGGAGTGGTGAAAATTATGTGACAAATGGTGTAGGAATGGCGTTAGGTATTTATAGGGAAAAATGAGAATTTTTTTAAAAATTTAAAAAAAAATTTGGCCATAAAAAGAAAAAAAAATTCAAATTCAACGGTAACTAACGTTAGCTAGCCGTAGGCTTTGAAATTGTGGCCCGGCCCGAGACTGGTTGGCTGGCTAGGTTGGACCAGCCAGTTAGCCCTTTGGCCCTTTTTTGTCCCTTGGGGCCTACGAGCTCTTTGGCCTAACTCTCGGTTGTAGACGGTTTTTGAGCTATTTTCAGCCTTCTAGCCCTCTGGACCCTTCGGTTAGAGTTAGCCTCCTCCCCATATTGCCAATTGATTTTATGGTGGAATCTCAACTTTCTTCAATATACATATAGCCATCAAAAGTTAATCCTACTTGTAAACATAAAAGCTATGTCCGAAATGAGAAGGAAAAGGAAATCCTAATTAAATATAAAACAAACAAATCAAATAGAAAAAAAAAAATTGAAGTAATTAAAACCTATAGCTTGTAGGAAAATTCACACACACATTTATATATTTGGTTACAGTAAAAATTAGTTTTTATTTATTAATGGCCTAATCAGATAAACGGTTAAGGTAATCGGAAAGTAGCCCCCATGGTAAAAAAATTAGGATTTAAACCCTCATGGTATAGTCCATTGGCAAATTTAGTTCAAAAATGATTTTTCCATTAAATGTCTGTTATATGTAAGGGTAAAAATGTACATTGATGTGTGCCTTCTTCTTCCTTGTTTCCTTCCTCGTCTCTCTACTCTTTCTATAAAACAAGTACAACCAATGTACAGAACAGATGAAGGGGACTAACAAATCAACCCCAAAATTCCAAAAAGTCATGGATTAAACCGCAATGCAATCTCGAAACACTAATAATTCATTTGATAATGCTAAAAAAAATAAACTAAACTAAACCTCACATTAATCTTTTGCAACAACAATTGGGATTTTAACAAACAGATATATATATATATATATATATATATATATATTGATATATATAGAGAGAGAGAGAGAAATGTGGTGGGTGGAAAATGGGGAGTTTTGGGGGAGGGCGGGAGTGGTTTAAAGAGAACTCCAGAGGGACTTTTGGTATCAAATCAAATCAATGTGTCCTTTCTTCATCACTGGCGGTGGTGGTGAAGTTGAAGACTTGATGCTGCTTTAATTTCTCAATTACTCTCCAGCGCCCCGGCTCCTCTCCTAGTCCGAGTGACGACTGTCTCAGTGAGCTCTGTTCCCACTTGGATACATAAATATATAACAAAGGTGGGCAACTTCCAGTCTTGAACAGCAATTGGGTGGGCGGGGCTCAAATTCATCTTAGCCACCTTCTCAACGACTCAAATTCCCCAAATTTTCACACTATTAGAGAGAGTAGACATTGAACATTGAAGAAGAAGGTGCATATATCAAAATACGTTTTTACCCTTGTATTTAACGAGCATTTAACGAAAAATCACTTTTAGACTAAATTTGCTAACGGACTACACCACAAGGGTTTAAATCCTAATTATTTTACTACGAGGGCTACTTTCCGATTTCCTTATCACCACGGAGACCGTATATCCGATTATGCCTTTATTAATTTATTATATCTGTGAATCTAATGTATGCATATTGTGTCCTATATATTTACAGTATGGTGATGGTGTGGAGCCTGAGTCCGGTGATCTCCTCAGGAATATCTGAAATCTACGATGAACAGAGATCATAATGTTTCTGTATGAGCTAATGAGAGCAGTGTTAGAAGGAGAATCCTCTATGATTTCCATCTCCTCCTACAATTAGGATATAATTAATTACTTGCCGGAGTTGTATTTGTATTCTTATAAACCAAGTTTTTTTTTCTTTTCTTTTAGAATAAATCTTATAAACCAAGTTACCTCGTATCTTAATTAAGCTCTAGGGCTTATGTAAATTGGGTTATCAATAATTTTATTTAATTCTCTAAATTCGGTATTATTCGTCTAGGTCTTTGCTGTGCTCTCTCTCTAAACACATAAACCGTCCCACCTTAATTTCCCAGCCTATCCCTAAAAATAAAATAGAGTAGAACAAAAGAGACTGAGCAAATTGGATACAAAACGTTACTTGTATTGTATATGTCATTGACTTCGTATATCATCAATCGACGACATGCATTACACAGGTACTTGAATTTGTTCACGAAATTAATTAAGGAGCACTCAAACAATGAGATTATAACTGAATACAGATACAATATCCACCCAGCTAGCACTCGTGATTAACTTTATTTTTGCATGCCTCTCGCTAGTGAAGTTTTATTCGATTCATACATAGAAATACGATCGAGGGAAGTGCTTCAAGCATGTTAAGCACATGCATTAGAACATAATTAGATAATTAATTAAGCACACTGCATGCATGGGCATGCAGAAGCCTAATTAACTAATGAACTAGTTGTGAGGTTGTGCATCAACAGCCTGACCAGCATGATTGCAGCACCTTAGGCACTCTCTTCCATTGTAACTCCATCTGCAACAACCATAGTAGCAACGCCCTCCACGGCCTCCTCCACCATTTCCGCCATGACCAGGGTTACCGCCATATCCCCCACGACTTGGGTTGCCACCATACCCACCTCGCCCAGGATCTCCTTGGTACCCGCCACCATATTTGGCGTCACCTACACCACTGGGATTTGTAGTAGTCTCCGCAACTGAAAGTCATATAAGGAACATACATTTAAATGAGGTGACAATATTTCATTTATTCAAATCATTGTGAATTTGGAACCTAATTTAATTTTAAGTAGCATATACTTGTACTATATCTATTTGGTGAATAAAGTTAAGTACACTAGTATTAGTTGTGGAAAGTACAACAAATTAAGCTCACAAATTGTATTTATAACTTTGCTTAGCAACTTTGGTGACACTAGGTAGATGGCAATATATAATTTCTACAAAAAATAGAAGGGAAAAGTGAAGCTCACCATTTGCGGCCACGTCAGAGGAAATGAGAAGGACAATGGCAAGCAAAAGACCGAAGTAAATGAAAGTCTTGGAAACCATTTTTGATCAAGTGAAAAGAGAGTAGAATACTTGAAAATTAAGAAGCATTCTTGCCTCTATTTATAGAGAAAAATAGAGGGCGGTGTACAATAAATCTACAAGTTAACCCCATACACCACCGTACACGTACAATGTAGACTGTGTAGTTGGAGGTTGAGGAGTTGCCTTCCCAAGTTTATTAAATTTAAAACACGTATATCTTTTCTTAAGGGAATTGTTATTGGCACTCTAAAAATTTCATTTGGCACTCCAAACTTTCTAAAATTAGAAAGAAAAATACACTTACGAGTAGTGTAAAAATAGATTTTTGGAATGCTAATAACAATTCCTTTTCTTAATTACTGATCAGTGTTCTCATTGCTTCTGATATTCAGTTTACTTTTCTGATTAATAACAGTGATGAGTACAATTTGTCTTAACGTTATGAAGCAATTTTGTTAGCTATTAGAAAGACCGAGAAAGTTCGTCTGGATTAATTGGTCTGGGCCATTAACTAATCGATTTGCTTAAATGTGAGCGTCCAATGCAAAACTAATCAGCGGTGGATGGACATGCACTAATTTTTCAAACACTAGAAAAGACCATATTTGATATGGGAACTTTCGAAATAATTTGTAGATTATAATCGAGATAAATGATATGTAATTAGGATCGAGATAGATGAATATCGGCGTCACGAGTGACGTAAATTGAATAAGATTGTAATTTTGACTCTGGCGGGGGGCTCCATGTTATACACATGCCTTGGACATATGTCAGTGAGAGTCAGAAAGATCATGACAAATTAAGTTGCATGGGAACTACTCTATAAAAATAGTCTTGGGCATACATGCATGTCTGCATGTCAATCTTCAACGAATAGATAGCATGGAGGGAGCCTGCAAATTGCAATTTAGATCACTCGCGCATCTCATACAGCTTCGACCGACATATAATTGGTAAAAATTGTCTTGAATATATTTTCTAGTTTCATTGAAAGCCCTTTTTGGTAATACTCTCTTGTTGTTTTAAATACAAAAGATATTCAAAAATTTGAATATAGAATTCGAATAAGCAAAAGAGTGCTCTTAATCAATGGAACTAAAATGACACATGCAAAAGAGTAACCCTTTTTATTTTTCTTTCTTTTTCTTTGCAATTGATATTATGGTTCATATTTTGTCTCGAGTGGAAGTGGGAGAAAGAATAACACAGCCGCACGCATAGAGAAGTGCAAAATCAGTGTGTTTTCTCACCGAAAGGTTATTTTCTGCTCAGTTTGACAACGCGTCCTCTGTGGTCAATTTATTCTGAATTTGACTTTTCAGACTTGTCTAGGGCCAATTGGATTTGAATGGTTCATTTTACTTTAACAAATATTAATACAATATGTTATATGACTTTCAAATGTCATCAAATTGGACCCAAGTTATTTGACTTAAAAGTAATCTATTACTATGAAGGCATCCGAAGTGGAAGAAGATTCTTGGAACATATTCTTTAAAAATAAAAAAAAAATAAAAAAATAGATTTAAGAAAAATACCAAGCCATTCTTAGAGTCAAGTATACACTAGATTTTTTTAAATTACAGGAATGAAGAATCAAACTTGAATGCAAAAAATAAAGTAGACTACTCTAGTCACTTTGGATAATTTCAACTCTGCGAGCCAAGCAATTTAGCAATCAGAATTACAAGTGGTCGATTGATTTAAATTCAACTACAATATTAAAGATGAATCCAAAGCAATAGACCACTTACGACGTCGGTCGGTCTATTTTCATTTTCTTTCCTTTAGTTGGCTGGTAAAGTTGATTAACGTTTGTTTACAGAAACAGAGTCTATAAAACCTATGGATTAGAGAAACAAGGGGCTAAAAAACAAAATAGTGCCTCATGCATGTGTATAAATAATTAACATTTCCATCGCTTGTTTAATTTGCAACCAAAATACAAATCAATCCTAATTTCCTTGTGATCAATTCCCAAGCTAGCATAAGAGAAGATGAGTGTAGAAATGTTGGATGGTGCCACCATTGTCAACTTTGTGGAAGATGAAGAAGCATTCAGCCTCTCAATACGCGACCGTTTTGCTCGTCTTGACACCAACCACGATGGTCTGCTTTCTTATGCAGAGATGCTGAAGGAGCTTCAGTCTCTGAGGGTCTTTGAAACCCACTATGGCATTGATGTGAAGCCAGACCCCGAAGAGATTGCTCATGTCTACGACTCGCTGTTCGTGCAGTTTGATCATGACTCGAACGGGGCGGTTGATTTGGAGGAGTTCAAGGCTGAAACCAAGCGGATGATGCTTGCTATGGCCAATGGGATGGGGTTCTTGCCAGTTCAAATGCTGCTGGAAGAAGATAGCTTCCTGAAGAAAGCAGTGGAAAAGGAGTACTCCAGTACCGAAGTTTAAGCAGTTGATTAATTAAGCACTTTTAATAGATTGTACTTTTCTATTTAATTACGATGAGCCTTCTGCATTGTTGATTTTTATGTTCAAGTTCGATAAAAAATAAATGAGGATGAAGAGATCGAAGATAGCTAAAGTAAATGTTTGTAAAATTCAATTACAATTTTATCTAAGTTTCTACTGAATTTATACACATTTTGTACCGAAATCTCTCGTTCTATTTTTACTTTGTACTCCTAATCATGAGTAAGATTGCTACAAATGGTTACAAAAATAAACACATCTCGGGAGCTGGAACGAAGGAGAGGATGTTTTCACCGAACAACTCAAACAATGAAACCAGGAGATGCCCAGAATTCAAGTCATCCTTCCAAACCTGAGTGAGGAGAGCTGATTTCTTTAGAGACTGACCAACAGGCTTGCCCATTCTACTTGTGATGTGTGGAATGCTCTCGTTCGGCATCTTCTGAGAGGACGAGGAGGGGCCTGCATCAGTTTCCCCTGCTGGAGCTGGAGCAGCTGTGTCTACTTCCATGTGAGATGGTGAAGAAGTAGTTGGTGACAAATCCGTTGGCCCATCAGTTGTCATTTTCTTCAGGGGTGGTTGCTCTTCCATGTGCTCCGCACTTTGCTTGCGCTTATCTTGATTATGTAAATAAGAATCAGAGTTAAGACTTAATCTAAATAATAAACCTTGAAAACTAAGGGTTTCTTCTCCTTCCTGGACAAGAAACCCTATTCATCAGCTTTCCAATCACACACATCCAAGGGGGTGCTTCCTTCATTATGCCCAAAGTCTACACATAAGAGCAGAATCCCATACCCAAAAAGGATAGGAGGGGGCTATGAAAACGGAAACTCTATCTTGCACCATTGCATGACTGATTTGTTACAATCGGACAACATAAAATAAGCTTGTAGCTTAAAGGTACTCAACCCACAGACATGATAGTGCTTATGCTTCTTGTATACCCGTTTGAGTAGTGTAATCTATTATATTGCAAGAAACTTACAAACCAATCTAGCAATTTAGGGTCACGAGTTCTTATTGTGTGTAAGAGATAGCGGAGAAACACATGGGAGAAAAGAGGATATGAAGAGTGGAGGAAGGATGGTGGAAAGATGTAGAACAAAGGTACAAGGAAAATTTTAAAACCAGAAGCCCATTTATGCTGGTTCTATGCTTGTATAATACCATTAGGAAATACGATTCATTCTAAACCAAGCATGTATTAGTAGTGTAACTCATTTGAAGTGGTTGAAGTGCCATCATTTAAGAAAACATAAGCCGTTAAATGTCTTACTTGGCAGAGTAATAAGGAGTCTCCCCTTGGTCTTCCAATAAGATTGCGGTGCTGGAGATGGCAAAAGTGGGAACATCTTGAGCCTATCATATATGCATTGACCTGCTGCATTCTGGAAAAGCGCAAGCTCTCATTAGGAAGCCTTTCTTAAGATTTTCCAACAGTATATACAGGCATGAAAATAGACTCACCAACAAGGCTCCATACACACGCCACGCTTCATGCCGCTTCATCTCATTCTTTTGCTTGTCAAGAAGAAGCTCTGGTTCAAGAAGTCGCAGATATGACTCCAGATTTGGCAGTACAAGAAAGCGAACCTGCAGTGAAAAATAATCACCCAACAGTAAAGAACCCTTCCTTCGTGTTCAAAAAAATATAAATAAATAAAGATTCACATTCCCAGAAAACCAAATCCTTGAAGATGAGTAAAACATGGAAGTAGATTTCTAATGAAAAAAAGATTGACAAATTACTATAGCCTAGAAAATCGAGGTAAATGACTTTTTAGAATAAGAGTTCATATGTTATAGAGAGTAAAGGTATTGCAACATCTTCATTTTTCTAGAAACAACTCATTAGCAAAAGAGAAATTCTTGGAAAAGTTATTGCAAATATCTTCCATTCCACCATATTGAACTTCTAGGACTCAGAATAAAGAGACTAAGACGATAATGCAGTTGCAGGCAGTGCATAAACTTGCAGGCAAACAGGCCTGGAGCCACCTAGCTTTATTTACCAGTACATAATTCTCTTTTCAATGTATGAAAATAGATAACAAGAATACGCTAACAGAAACTTATGGGAAGAACACGAGAGATATTACTTCAAGTTGAATTTATATTCCAAAACATTTACTGCTTTATATAGACTGTCTACTGAACTGATTTTCTTAGTTGCAAGAAGCATGAGGCATTACCACATTGGGCCCTAGAGCAGCTAAACCTTGAATTGCACCGTAGTGTTGAGTCAATGTCCGCTTTGGGTCCAAAAATGCATTGATCAAAGTTTTCGTAAGACGCGATTGGAGAGTGTTATATACATGCCCAAACCTGTAACAAATTCAGATATTGAAACTCATAGGTAAGATGACAAATTCATACCAAAATATACGCATGGAATTTGAAAAGAAAATACAAAGCTTTGCTTCCATGGTAAAGAGATATTTTTAAAACAACAATCATACTAGGCAGATTGACTATGCTAGTCCAGTTTCACTTAACATGATGCACACTAAAAACCTACTTTTAGTTGCTTAATACACAAGGATCACAAAAGTGCAAAAATAGGTCTGGACGTGACCAAGGTCAAGTCACGAGAAAAGTAGGAGGTGATATCTCAAGAACAGATGTCAGAGAAAGTACAAGAAAAGGGAAGCATGCCAGCTGAAAGATAAGCATGAAGGTAAAAGGAATTTTAACCAAAAATAACAAACCTAACCTTTTGCAGATTGAAGCAACCAGGTTTGCAGTGAAGTCTCTAAGTTCCCAATGATTGTCAGCAAACCTGTTGCCTAACCTTTTTGCAACAAGGCAAGTGACCACAGATGGCATCAATTGGTGCAGCTGATCAAGAGCAAAAACAATAGAGGTCTCAGAATAAAACTCCCATATAAGTAACATATTTTATCCTAATCACCACCTTACATACTTCAGTCCCATGATGGACAACTGAGTCCAAACAAGAGAACAACAAAGCCTTTTCCCACTAAGTGGGGTTAGCTATATGAATTCTAGAACGCCGCTGCGCTCAGTTCTGTGTCACGTATTCCATTAGATCCAAGTACTTTAAGTCTTTTCTTAGAGTCTCTTCCAAAGTCTAGTCCAAACAAGAGAACCCTTCAACATAAATAGCATGAGTTCCCAGATGAAATTTTTTAGAAAGAAACTGAAAAGGGACAGGAGGAAGGCCATAAAAAAGTAAAGGTGATATCCTTAGAAGGCCAATCCACCATATTAATGGGGTTGCATCCACCTTAACATATGTTTTAGGGATACTGCCATCAGCCTACCCAATCGTCAAACCAGAAAATTACAGAATTCAACTAAGACATGATTATACAGATGTGCACATAACCCTATAAATACAATAATAGAAAATTAGTCACATACGGCTTTCGTTTGAAAAAAAAAAAAGGAAACAAAGAAGAACGAAGCACTTACATAAGGTTCTATGTGTATGTGAGGATTCTGGAGAAGACTCTGAACAACTCGCATCAAAGCAAATAGAAGTGCATAATCATTCAAGCCACGAGCAACCTTATATACATTAAGAACAGTTGGTATAAGTAACCAATGGCTACATATCTTACCCTTCTTGTAGCTATCATTGACAGTTTCAAGAATTATACCTCGTCAGCGATAAAGCATGTGAAATAAGGAACTAATGGATGAAGTCCCGAATCAGTGGCCAAACTCACTAATGCTTCTTTAAACAAAACCAAATCAGACCTACTCACAACAAGCTCAGTGATTTTGTCAAAATATAACTGCAAAGACAACAAAGAGAAGGAATATGTAAACAAGCTGCAAAATGAAGTACTTCCAGTATAGGATCAGACAAGTGAAATATGTACCTGAAGCTCCCTAGATAATACATGCTTAACAGGTAATTTAATGTCAACGGGAAGTCCATCGCCCTTTTGTTCATAACTTTTACCATCAGAAGGAGGTGCGAGTACTACAGAAGAAGAACACGAATTACACAAATTCCATAAGTGAGATCCCAAACTTGAGCTAACAAAAGTAAAAAAATGGAGTTAATTCTAGTTCCCCATAATTGTAATAAAAAAAATTATCAGTGGATACAAAGATTGAATTCAAGACAACCAAAAAAGAAGAATGTGACACAAACTGCAGAAAACCTTAACACTCACAAAATCATGAAAAATGTCTTGTACATTGGAGACACCGAGTAGTTTTTAAGAAAGAAGATACTAGGCATTTCATGCTTCACACAACTTTAGACTTTAGATAGTGCTACAAAACCCATAGAATGCTTTACTTTACTACAGCTAATTCCTAGAATACCAAAGTCTTAACCTTTTCATATTATGAAGTAATCAAAACTCCTAAATTGGAAGTGTGATTTGTGATCAACAATTATTCACACAATCTTCAAAGTTAGAAAAAAAACCTTCTAGAGGAGCATTTTCTGGAATTGCAGGTTGTACGCCTTCTATAGCAAGCCAGTGACAAACAATTCCAGTATCAAGTGGTGCTTTTGGTAAAGGAGCTTCAATCACCTACAGTAAAACATAAATGTGAATGATTAAAAGGAAACATACAAAATCAAGTAGAAAGTGAAATCAGATTACTCAGTAACACATACATCTTTAAAATCCACATCCTTTTCGTCAATGTAATACAAATCCCTGTGCCCAATAGCTCTTTTGAACCGCAAAGGACCTCCGGAAACATAACCATAGATTGGCTGGTGCAAGTCAAAGGAAGCAAAATGAGATTTCAAAGAATAAACAAAACCATGCTAATGAAACATATCGAAAACCTCACCTCTACATTTCTTATGTTGAGTGCACCATCAACGTCGTCAGCTGTCAATCTAGTTCTCCTCGAGTGACGCATGCATTTAATAGCCTCCTGTACTTCCATCACAATGAAATCATACTCAACCCTCCAATGTCTCAAATCCCAATTCACCAAAAAAGCATAACTACATTATCTTTTTCACCGACGAATCAAAACAAAACCAACCCAACTTCCAACTATTCAGTCCCAATCTTACCACAAAAACAAGTAAACCCAATTCCCAAATCTTACATATTTTACTAGTTCAACCTTCAACGATCGAAAACGACAACGTCAAAACAAACCCACATCAGAATTAAGTCGGAAAAGTTGAAAATTTACCTGCATGATCTCACGGAGGCGGTATTCAACATCGGGGGCGAGAGCAAGAGCAGCATCTGGAGACAAGTTGTTGATTCCTATGCTCTGTGCAATTACTTCAACATTCTCTTTGGGCACAATGCTCATTATTCTCGACTGCTCCTACTGACCACAGTCTCACAGCAGTGTTTCTGAAACAAGCAAGCACGGTAAGCAATTTCCCATCAAAAACTTCAACATGTTTAGTAAAAAGTAAAAACGCAAACATTTTGTGAATCTTGGTGTGTAAGATCTTATGGAATGAATAAAAACGGATTTTCTTTCCTACCCTTCAAATTTTCTGGGTAGTCAAGCAGAACCCTAATACTCACGAATGAAAGCGTCAGCTTGAGCAACCGTGGTTGCAGGCTTCGGTCGTTCACTCGGGAAGGAGGAAGAAGATTCAGTCTGAAAAATAATAATAATAATAATAAGAAAAGGAAGGAGGATTCCGGATGAATACCCGGGTCGGGTTAGAAAGTCAAATATTCGAATCGGGCCTCAAACCGCTGATCAAAGTGCTAAACACGACCTTAAGGCCCGTTACTTTTCTAGAAAACGTTTATACAGTTATGCTTATTTTCATTTTTGTTAGAAGTGCTTTTATTAAAATTACGTTTAAATCGTAAAGTTAATGAGAAATTTTAAGTTTAATTTTAATCAAAGGTGAATTTTAACTACATTAATGCTAGCTCATTGTGAGGTTAAGTTCACCCTCCTCTTAAGATAAATAATAACGTTTGTTCAAGAAAAAAAAATGATTTGAAATAAAATGTACTTGAAAGTAATTGCTTACGCTTTTCTCAAAACTAATCCAAAAGCGGTCTCAAACATGTCCAAATAATTGGTTGTGTAGTGGAGCCATAACACCTCTAATGAGAGATGCAGAATGCCTTGAAATTAGCATTTACATGTTTTGTTAATTGGAAAGTTCTCCAATAAAATAAATATCGATCTTCATCGAAATTGTATATATACATCTTTTTCTATGCTTTAGAAGATGGGCGCAATGAGTTATGGAAAGAAAAATGTAAATGTACATCTACATTCACATTTCCATGTCCCCATGATGCAAATGAGATGTAAATGTGATTTTTACTTCTCAAATTTGCATGTCTTCACTATAGATGCTCTATTCAAGGAGAGTAACAAAGTTCTCAAATTTATTCACCATCGCAGGTAAAATTACATTGCACGTGTCATAATCTACTTAGGTCGGTAGAATACCCCAGCTTTCTATGAATCGTAACAAATCGAACTATGGTTCAAGTCTTAATGATTCTAGTGACCTTTTAGATCACATATTGGTTTTACGAAAAATACTTCCTTATTTTATTAGGAGTTTTAACGAAATACTTTCGGTATTATTCACTTTTAACGAAAATGAAATTTTTACTCTAAAAAGTCACTCCTGGTACTGTTCACTTACAACGCCTTTTTGTCATTTTGATTAAAACTCAAAGTTTTCACGCCCTTTTTATTAGTTTTCCTTATTTTATTGTCTGTATTCTTCATCCGCCCCTCTTTATTTATCTCCTCATGTATTGATTTTGGTAAAAAATTGTAACATGTAAGTGGTTTTTCTGATGAAAATGGGAAGACAGACACCTAAATAAAAGAGTGAATTGCAGCAATGATCCCTCAACTTTAATCAAATTGAAGTAATGGTCTCTCAACTAAAAATCCATTACCATTTGTCACTCAACTCATCAAAATGTGTAGTTATGGTCATTTTCGTTAACTCTGTCAAAATTCAGTCAAAATGAGTTATGTTAGAAGGATCATTGCTACAATTGGGTTAAAGTTGAGGGACCATTTCTATAATTGAGTAAAAGTTGAGGGATCATTGCTCCAATTGGGTTAAAGTTGATGGACTATTTCTCCAATTGAATTAAAGTTGAGGGACAATTGATACAATTTTTCTTATTTGATTTTCCATATTTGCCCTTTGATTTAGCTTCACGTACATGGCACATGACTCATTTTGACGGAAATTCTAACGGACCATAACAGCATGTTTTGATGAGTTGAAGGACTAAAGCTAATGAATTTTTAATTGAATGACTATTGCTAGAATTTACTCAAATAAGAAAGTTCCACTCGATTTTAGGAAAGAAAAACTTGATGGTAAAGTTTTAAAGGTAAAAAAAACTGTCCCATCCTAGTCCTAATATCATAAGCATCTCTATCTAAATTACTTAAAAATCCCAAACCTTAATCTCCCCAAAAAAAAAAAAAAAAAAAAAAAAAAAAAAAAAAAGGAAAGGGAGAAAGCCAATGCTCGTTTTCCACTTTTAGCACAGCAACACCCCAAGCAATTAAATTGCTACACATTGGTGTTGCATTTCACCTTTTCTAAACACATCTTATCCATCCAGCAAATTATAGTACGACCTCATTCTTGGATGTTGGCCTCTCAACCAGCGCCTAAAGTTGTCGGCATGATTTCATTTGGATTAAAATAAAGACCACCTAAGTTACAGTGAGCCACCAAAGTCACGTGAATGATACATATTAATCCAATGTATGTTTTAACTAAAGTTACGTAACGAGAGAAATAATATAGTGGATATGAACTCATTTACACTTAAATTTTCATTTATTAGAGGATAAGATAAATCATGTGAAGAGTGAGATAGAGTAATCCAAAATCATGTAATGAGTGAGATAAGGTGATAGACTCTGGGCGTACTCAAGTTTCTCTTCACTAGAGAATAGAAGAAACCACGTGATGAGTGAGAGAAGGTGATGTGTTAAAGTCAGGTGATTCTTACATTAGATGTCACATGAGATAAAGTGATAAAACTCTGGTCATATACTCAAGTTTCTCTTAATTAGAGAACATAAGAAGTCACGTAATGAATGAGATAAATTGATATGTTAAAGACATGTGATTTTAACATTAGATGTCACCTAAGTATATTTCATCTAAGTATATTTCAAAGTCACACGTTAACTGAGATAAATGAACATAGATATTCTTAAATGACATCCAATTTTTTTCTCTACAAAAAGAGCAGAAGAAGTAACCAGAAAGTAAGACATAGCCCTAACAGCAAGTAAGCTTTATATGAGGCCAATGTGCTGAACCCATGTGCACAAAGTGGATGAAAAAGCAAACCCACCATGCCCCCCTCATCATCTAATCTTTCACTTTTCATCTTCTATTATTTTTCTGATTAAATTACAGATCCATCCAGCTCTAAAGCCTTCTCTACTCTGCAGATCTTCTATTTTAATCCCATTTAACAAGTAATTTTCTCCTAATTAAATGTATTAGTTTCTAAGAGATGTATTAGAACTCTAAAAAAGTCAATCCTGCATTCCTTGTCGGAAAAAAAATGAGGAAGAAAATGTTGCAGGATGACTTTTTCGGAGTGCTAATAACAATCCCGGGTTTATTTCTTCTCTTTATAAACACTTCTACACTGAATCTTACTATGGTTAGTAGTATAATTGAGTGAGAATCTCAGTGCACTAATCAACTATTTCCTGAAGCATATGTATTATGTAGGAAAACTCAGCTACTCTGGATGGTCTCGTTGTAATTGGCAACACTCTTTTGAGCATCTTCTTTGAGCTTTCCAGTTGAGATGGGCATCAATGGAGGTTTGGTCAGGAGTGTTTTCTCGAGACACCGATCTTTCGGGACATACGAGAGCAACGTGAGTTGCCGCCATACATGCTGCAACCCTCTCCTGCTAACTGTGCTATGTATTAATGTGATCTGTGTTTTTGTTTGATGGCATCAGGTGAGGAGCAATGTGACAGAGAGGAGAAGATGGAGCTCGGTTAGATGGTACCTATGTGGGGATGAATATAATTCCGTCATGGCGGAGAATGATTCGGCTTCAGTTAAGAGCTCCGTGGCTACTGCCGCCTCGCAGTTTAATTCAGTTTTAGCCGTTGCAGACGAGGAGTCTAGTTCGGTTAGGAGCTCCGAGGCAACTGTCACGCAGCCGATGCCAGAAGACTTGAGTGACAAGGGAAACATCGGAAGAGAAGCAACGAAGGAAGATGTGGAAGTGGCAAAGGCTGAGTCTTGGGTCTCCAAAACAATGTCCGAAGAGCATGCAGCAACCATCATCCAGTCAGCATTTAGAGGCTTTCGGGTAATTCGACACTATCAGATTACTTCAATTCGCTCATCTTGTAGAAAAATAAGTTTTAATTCAACAGAAATTACAAGTATTCAAAGATTTTTAGTAGGATTTATGTTACAATTTTCTTTTGAAAGGACGACATCAGCTCTAGTTAACATGCCTACAACCACGATCTGCAGGTTTATGTTACAATTTAAGCTACAGAGAAAACCGAAGTTATCTTAAAATTGTTTCGAAAATGCTAAATCGTTCTGCACTGGAAGTTCTGGCTAATAGTCATTAGAATGCTTGGATTTCAGACTAGGTGTCGAAATGGAGGAGCTAAATCAAAGGATGGTGAGCAGGAAAGTCCAAGTAGGGGATCTCTGGGCACGTCGGTTGAAGTTCAAACAGGAAATTCTGTGGAAGTTTACTCGATTCAAGGAGAAAATTCGGCTGCTCACCACCGGGCACAACAGAAAGCTCAAGCTCAGGCGCTAAAACTGAAGGTATACCACAAACAACTCTTCCATTCGATTCTTACAAGTTACAACTGTGTAATGCTAAAACCACATTCGTTAAAATTTACAGGAAGATTGGGATGACAGCACGGTGAGTAGTAACATATCAAAAATGAGAATGCAGAACAGACTGGAAGCAACAAGAAGGCGTCAGAGAGCACTGGCTTACGCCTTTTCACAGCAGGTACATCTGAAATTCATTCTATCGTGGAACCGATGATTCAACCTCTCTCTATCTCTATCTTTCACGCGACGTGAACGATAAGAGAAATCAGGTGACTGAGAGATAGAGAGAGAGTGATAAATAACCGACTACACTCAAGATTTTTCCCTGAAAGAGGTCCTAAGACTTCTAGTATGGTTTGGAAACTATTTAACTTAGTATTATTTGTTGAAAGCTAAGGATCTGCTCAAAGAAAAGGCACACCACATCTGATGGCACAGAACAGAACATGGGTTGGAGCTGGCTAGAACGGTGGATGGCAACACGCCCTACTGAAATCTCCTCCGCGGAAAGTCATATAAGCGACCAGGTTGAACCAATTCACAGCAGCAACCAAAGATTTGTCATCGGAAAGAGACTGTTCGACGGGGCAGGTGAAGAAAAAGAGAGCTGCGGATCTAATGAAGTCGGTGTCCTATTTGATAACTTTCCGGTAACACCATTAGAGAGAGATGGCTTCAGTCCAGCTAAAAACAGGTTCAAGACTACAAGAAGCCTATCGAGGCAAAAATCAATGCCAAGCTATGTGTGCGGGAAAGAGTATCCCAAGGTAAGGACATGTCCATTATTTGAGCTATGATCCGAACTGAGATTGTCAAAAGAGGATCGACATTTGAAGAACAAAATTACTAAGTTCCAGCGTTTGATTCAATGACTGGCTTCGACATTGATACAGGTAAGCAAGAAGGATTGTTCACGGGAAGCCGATAAAGATGAAGAGCGCAACAGAGAGCGAACAGAGAGAAGCAAGTGCAGAAACTCTTCGTTCTAAGGAACATAATTCCCAACTAGAATCTCTGTTAAGTAAATAAGATTCTTGTTACTATTTACCATGCACTTTGTATGAGGATTCTAATGGACTTGAACCTTAATGTAATCTGATGCTTGATAACTGAGAGTTAAAAACATTCAACTCACAGAACCTCGTCTTCTCCGAGGGACCAACGAAAGTAAAAATACTAGGTAAAACATCGTCAACGACAAGAAGGCCGTAAAAAAGGGAAGAACCTGCGTGACGAAACCAGTTATTCGAAAAAGAGGACAAACATAACGAATATATTAGCAATAACAGATGTTACATGAAACATAACCAATTCCCCATCTGGAAATACAGAACCATACAAAGCCAACTGCCAATCCAAGTTTAGCTTATACTATTGACAAGTAACTGCCAATCATTAACGGCAAAACATAATATCGAAGTAAAGTTTTGATCTGAAAACCTATATCTTATCGATATCTTCATCCTCAAACTCAATATAGTCATCAACACCGCCTTCGGTTTCTTCGTCATCAATACCCCCAGCAATACCCTCGTTGAGACGTGTATTCTCTGGAAGCTCTCCATATGCCTTGAGGAGCCTAGCCTCATCAGGCATGTACTTGAGGATCACATCAGCTTTGTCGTCCTGATAGTCACGAAGACCGACAAGAATGATATCGCCAGCTGCAATCCAAACCTTCTTGTGCATCTTACCACGGATGTGACAAAGTCGCTTGGTCCCATCTATACACATGGCTTCACACCGACCGTTGCCAAGCATTCGGAGCACTTGGGCATACTCCTGTCCATCTTCCTTAAACACAAGCTCACGCTTTTCGTCATCAGCCTCGTTCTTACCTCTCTTCCTGTTCTTTCCTCCCTTACCCTTGTTCTTCGGCATGCTTACGAGTTCTGTTTCTGCAACCAAAGTAGAATCAGATACTCAAACTCGAAAATCAACTGCTTCTATAAGTTCATAAATTATTTACAAACAACAAAACTTGATGGTTTACAACATACTCAAATTTCACGAAACCAAAGTTTCATCGGACAAAAACGTGCCATAAAACAAACAATTTTCAGTTCCACCGCCCAGTTTTCAGGAGATCAAAAACAAAACAAATTTTGGAAAGCAACAAAGACTATGTTCCCAATCTTTTTTTTTATTTATTTAAAAAAAAAACAGGAGATTCCCCACGACAGGAGGGGGGCCAGAAGACTTGAAGAGGCAATTCAACCACTCCTGGCCACCATCGTGCACCCGGAATCGAAACCAGGACGTCCCCACAGAGAAAAACCCTAAAAATATAGGTTAACAAAATATTTTTTTTCAATCAATTAAATACTAAATTCCAACACAAATAGATTCTAGGTCTGTTCAGCTGACTCAAACAACAGTTCATTCGATTTCAGAGAAGAAAAAAAGATTCAAAATTTAATCATTCAAACATAAATTTAACTTCAAGAAATAAATAAAATTCATCCAAATTAGGGGAAAACCAATTAAACCAATAAAATTAACAAAATTCAGATAACATGGAAAATTAGGAAGAACACAAATTCTCTGAAATTCCAAAAACCCACACAAGATTAGATCAGATCCCAAAAAAAAATGAAATTCAACATACAGCTCGCTCTATCGATTTACAAGTAAACCACGAACGAAGCAAACCCTAGAATCGATAACAATTTCAGAAGACGAAGAAGGTAGGAGAAGATTACCTCTGTTGTGCGAAAAGGCGAAACTTGGGGGAGGATTCGACGGCGGAGCACAATCTGAAAAAATATCTGAGCTTTGTAATCGAATGGAGAGCCCTAACTAGCACGAAGCTCGTATTTGTACCACAAAAGGTCAGGTGGGCCCAAGTTGGGCCGGGCCCAAAAAAAATTACTTTGACCCGAAGTTTAGAGGCTTGGGCTTATTGAAAGAGAGAGAGAGAGAGCGCGCGCGCGCGACAAGAAAGAGAGAGCTTAGAATATATTACTTGCTCGGCAAGTAATGCAATTATTTCGGGAGATATTACAAGTAATGCAATTACATAGAGGATGGAACGTCTATATTTCACAGGTACCCTCACCTGGCATTCACAAATCCGGCTGGATTTCTATCATGTCTACGGAAAACACTAACACAGATAACCAAAACGCAGGCAAGGTGGAAACAATGCAGCAGCAGCATCACGTACCCAAAGGTGTTATCCACCGAATCCTCCGACTCCTTCCCACTATCCCTGCGGTTCGCATGAGCTTTCTTTCCAAGCAGTGAGAAGGCCTCAGGTCTTCTGGCTTTGTATTAGATTTCGTGGAGGACAACCTTGATGGCGAACTTGATGATCGACCAAGAAACTTCATCAACACTTGCGACAGGTACATAGACCAGTTCCGTGAGTGCGACAAGATTTCCATAGACAAATTCATGCTAATATAGAATAGAATAGAACAGAAACTATGTGCGGGTGATGGCACACCCATCAAAAGAATGTCACTCTTTTTTCTGTGGAATCGAGTTGGAAAACGAATTTCACAACTTGAGCGAGTACGGCATTTGTGAATTTTCCGAGATCCTTTTGTTCCTCAAGACCGTCGAGGAGATTGAGTCTTGTGTAGAGCCGGCCCTAAGGGTAGCTGGAGTAGGCGCCTGCCTAGGGCCCCCACTTCGGAAGGGTCCCTAATTTTTAGGCGAAGCCAGGTAGGTCTGGACGGAGATGGGCTTCCTACGGGCTTATATGTAGACGTCGGAATTTGAAAATCTTTTGCTACAGGGTCGGCCTTGTGCAAGAAAGAAGACAACCATATTCCCAACATCATTTTAATTGCACGATTTTACTTAAGATGATCCCACCATCTTTTTTATAGTTGCACGTCTTCTCCCCTTTAAATAGTCTCACCTAGGGGTGGGCACGGTGCGGTTCGGTGCGGTTCCACCCCTAAATTGGAACCGGAACCGAAATATATTAACGGTTCGATTCGGTGCGGTTCCACTTAAATTTATGACTAGAACATTACGGTTCGGTCTACACCGGTTCCGATTCGGTTCTTGCCGGTTTACGGTTCCTAATAATAAATTATTTGAACACCAAATCATTATGCATTCAAATACATCTTCTAAAACTGATTACATAAAGTTGCATACAACACATCTTTTTTAATGCAAATGTCTTTGGTAGTGGCACCAAGTCAACAAAAAGAGACAACTAAAATACATATGCACTGGTCAATCAGTCAACAAACAAAAAAATGATGAAACAAATTGCAAGTTTTCAGACTTCAGAGAGCAAGCAAGAAGCAGCAGCTCCTGTACACAATTTTTCAACCTATTTTTCAACCTATTATACCATGACATGTGTGTGTACATATAATTTATTTATTTATTATTAATAAAACGGTTCGGTTCGGTTCGGCCGGTTCTTGGTCATTCGAAACCGGAACCGGAACCGGTTTGAACGGTTCGGTTCGGTTTTTCACTCAAAGTTGACTTTTCCGGTCAACACGGTTTTTTTCGGTTTTTTTTCTTACGGTTCGATGCAGTTTTGCGGTTTGGCGGTTTTTATGCCCACCCCTACTCTCACCATCTTATTTTTACTTTTTTGCTTTTCTCTTAAATATCACCTTTATGTTTATCCATTCATTCATTTATTGAATATAATAAGTAACATTGTAATAATAGAAAAATGATTGAAATTTGAACGCGAGGTGTGTAATATTTGAATAATGTTTGTATATATATATATATATATATATATTATTTTTAATGATATTTGATGTATAAATTGACTTTTCATGTATTTAGTGATTTTTTTTTTTTTTTTTTTTTTACACATGTCAATGTACAAATTGTCAGGAGTCAGAGAACTCTACGACCCCACTTCAAAAGCTCGCCTATGGCCCCACGAATTCTCAAGGCCAGCCCTGGTCTTGTGGCACAAACTGCCTCGAGTTTGCTCGATGCGACCAGCATTCTGGTGAAACTGAAGACTCGAGCACAATCAATGAGCAGAGGCAATTGGTTCTGAGCAGAAAACTTCAGCTTCAAGCGGCATCTGGGGACAGTCTATCGCAGTAAACATTGATGTGCACAAGAACAGTAATCCTATCGCTGAAAATCAATCGTAAACTAGTCATAGTACCAAAGATCTACAGAGAAGCATAAGTAATAAGCGTTCCAATGATTTATTAAGTTGAATTAACCATCTAAAACATCATTAAATACAAGAAAAGCTTCATTAAATTTCCGCGTTCCTGTTTCTGCATGCATAGCTAAAGCAAAGCTCAATTTCGATCAGCTCTTTCATGCTCCAACTGAAGGGGGCAATACGCGTTCAGTTGATTTTGCGACCCATCTTGAACTCCGTTGTCAGTCATCTGATGTTACAATCATTTTCAAGAATGAAGATCAGACCATCTAAAGGGATCTTTTGTGGTGTTTCGTTTTCCCATTTCAGATCATCAAGCGTCACAGCTATAAGCAATTCTACACACATCTGTGATGCAACAGTCCTGGGGAGCTTCTGCTAGGTTCAATATTCTACCTTTGAATCAACCGGCATTTACATTTGATCATTCGGGTGGAGCAACCTTTGATCTCCAAGTATGGTACTTACACCCTGCAGTTTCATCATGCAGTGATACTTTGGAGGTGCAATGGCACCTGCCTGCGTGCATAGTTCTACTACTGCCGGAGCATGCCCATAAAATCCCCTCCCTTCATTCAAAAGTACTTGAGGATCCTGAGGACGCCGCCGCCATACAGTCTTTGGAGGTACAAGATCATCTACATTTGCCTTCCTCCAAAAATGGGTTCCCTGCCAACTCTCATACTTAAAAATTCCGCAAAGCCTAGCCTTATGCCCAGATGGCCCAACATGAACTTCTGAACAATGTTTACAGACTTTCGCTGGATAAACCATCAGCAACTTCTCCACGCCATTTCTAAGTATTTCCCATGCCCTTAAAGTTCCACTGGCAACCAGAATCAGTTCATCAGATGACAAAGACTCAGCTCCATCAACGCTAACACAATCACTTTCAGAGTTCCAATTTAAATGATTTCCATCATTTGCCCCTGCTTGCCAGCATAGCTCGACAACTGCAGGAACACGTTCAAAGTCAAACCTCTGATGGTGTTTTATAACATCCTGGAACATGTGCTTGAGGTGAAATGCCTCTACTGGAACAAGCACATCTTTCAAACCACCAACTATCCACTCATGAACTCGATTTTTGCCACGACGTTTGAAGCCACAACAAGTTTGAATTAAGTGGCCTTTCTCACCTATATATACTTCTGGACAGAACCTGCAAAAAGTAGACCTTTCGTTGAGTCACAGAAATTGTTCAAAAAGAGCTGTATGGAGAACGGAAGGTCAATTAGATAAATCTAGTTTGGAAAACATAGCTCGTGCTGCACCTAAAAATAACATTTAGGGAGCTCAGGAGTCAGGAACATTCAGATAAAGTGGTCTAATTATTCCAAAACAAGAAATACAGAACATAAACTCTAGAGCTTCAAAGTCGGTATTATTCCAGGACATGACATGTCAGTAACTATGCGATGGAACAATGAAGTGCCAAGTAGGTCAAAGCTTAAAAAGAATTTATTTTATAAGCAAACAAATACTTGGCAGATGAGGAATTTACTTGCAGGCCAAAACTGGTACCATTTTGAGGAGAGTAGAGACACCTTGCATAACGAGCCTCCGGGAATCAAGGACCTCCTGGGCAACTGGTAACATGGCCGGCACTGGGTAATCTTTAGCTCGGTTTTGGATTCTCTTTTGAATCATAGGCTTCAGCTTCCTTAAGTCCATCTTCGAGCTGTAATACCTTGCAAAGCTGTCCATAATTTTACCATTGAAATTGGATCTCTCGCACAATTTCTTCCTCAATGCCATAATTTCTTTTTGGTGCCAAAAATTTTACACAAAATAAATCACATCTGCTCCACAAAAGGGTAGACAAAAAGCCAATGAGTCAATCCAGAAAACATAACAAGAAGTTAGAACAAAACCAATATTTTTACATAAGAACAGAAAAGAAGGAGACAGAGCATCAACTAAGAGCAGAAGAAAGCAGAAATCAGAAGAAAGCATATTAAAGCAGGCAAAAAAGACGGAGACAAAGCATCAACTAAGAGCAGATTTCCTCCAGATTTGCTTAATGCAAAACCATAAAGTGAGTTGTAATCTAAAGGCTCCTACCTTAAAATTAGACGTATATATCAAATATATCATTTAATAATCCTCACGCATATAATTATCCTAAATAATCAAATGCGAAACATATATCATAATCTTCGGTTGAGAAAGTCAGTTTGTTTTATGGGGTTTTCACTATTTTCAAAATCAATATCAAATTTTGTGAGGAAGAGAAAAGAATTTACCTTTTGTTCTTTCTTAACTTTAGGTACTTCAGCTACATAACCGGAAAAAAAATTAATTTAATTATAGTTTAACTAATCTGGGTTAAGATTAATCAAAAAGCTTGGAAATTTCAGATCTAAAATCACACCTCAAGCTGCAAGTAGAATCAAAACTATGGAATTTCAAAACCACTCACCTTAAACACAGAGGTCTTCGCAGCCTTCAAAGAAAAGTCACAAACTCGAAAAACCCAATCTCCTGAAATCGAAAACAAAACCAAATTAACCATCATCACCCAGAATCCGAAGCTACAAACAAAATTCCCAAAATCAGAACAAAAAACCCATTTAAAATCCAAATTTACACTCGCTAGAACATAAAATTCAAAGCAAAGAATTACCCAAATCAAATCGGCAGCAGGAGATGCAATCTTTTATGGGCTTCAAATTTTCTTCAAATCGAGACCAAATTCGCTATTTTTCAGCAAGAGAGGAAGAAAGCAAGGCACATAGAGAAGTGGAGATCGGAGAGCAAGGCAAAGAGAGGTTTGAGAGAAACAAAAGGCTTCTGAGAGAGAGAGAGACGGAAATGAAAAGAAGAATCCAGAAGAGAAACGTTGTGGTCTGCGAAGAACACGCGTGGCGAAGGAGGGCAAATCCGCCCTTTAACTGTTCAACCAAGTGAAAAAACGCCAGGGATTAAACCAAATCGAGGGCATTTTTGCCATTTTACTGTCCATGAACAGTGCATCCGAGTTTGGGTTTTAGTATAGAAAAATAATTACTTGCTCGGCAAGGGATGCAATTATTTCGGGAGATATTACTTGCTCCGCAAGTAATGCAATTACATATAGGATGGAACGTCTACATTTCACAGGTACCCTTACCTGGCATTCACAAATCCTGCTGGATTTCTATCATGTCTACCAAAAACACTAACACAGGTGACCAAAATGCCGACGACGTGGAAACAATGGGGCGGCCGCGGCATCACGCACCCGAAGGTGTTATCCACCGAATCCTCCGACTCCTCCCAACTATCCCTGCGGCTCGCATGAGCTTTCTTTCCAAGCAGTGGGAAGGCCTCAGGTCTTCAGGCTGTGTATTAGATTTCGTGGAGGACAACCTTGATGGCGAACTTGATGATCGGCCAAGAAACTTCATCAACACTTGCGGCAGGTGCTTAGACCAGTTCCGTGAGTGCGACAAGATTTCCATACACAAATTCAGGCTTCACATGAGGTACTCTTCCAAAGACGCTAACATGGTCGATGAGTGGTTGAATTTTGCAGTTGAGAGAGGGGTGAAAGAGTTGGATATCAACCTTCCATCCGGAGATAAAGGAGACAAGAAATATTGCTTTCCCTTGCATACCATTGCTAATGCTGCAAAAACTCTAACTAGCTTAAATGTGGAGAATGTCGAATGTGATACATATTTTTCTTTTAGAAACACAATACCATCTACCCCCTTTCTGTCCTTGAAAAGTTTGTCCCTTAAAAGTGTGATGTTGTCGTGCTTCTACATGTTCTTCCAAGGTAAATTCAAGTGCCCTTCCATCGAGTATTTGTCATTAACGTCATGTGGTTATGACCATATTTGTTTCTCAAGCTCCAGTCTTAAATCCTTGGAAATTATGCTCTGCCCTGATTTGTGGAAGATCGGAGTACTTGATGCTGTGAATCTTGAATCTTTTAAGTTTGTTTCAAGTTCGGAATCGGTTGAAAGATACAGCTTGAAATATGTCTTTATCAGTGGAGCTAAGCATCTGAGAAACTTTGAATTATATGGATGCAAAGATAATGTGAAGGCGACAATCATTACTCGGAATATGTCTTTATCTATGAGTGGCTTTCTGAAGTCTAGCTCTTTGGATCCAGAGTTATGGGAGGCTAGAATCGCACTTCCAGATACTGAACTACCCGCCTTTGACTGCTCATCTAAACACTTTTCTTCTCTGCGAGATTATCTTGAATGTTTTGATTGCTTCAAAGAAATTACACTGGAAGTTGACGACGCTAAGGTATATAAATATAGATATACATATACATGTGTGTGTGTTTATATATGCAGGCTCGATTGGTTTTCATCCCATTCCAGTTTGTGTCTTTGATATATATATGTATATATATATATGTATATATATATGTATATATGTAGTGTATATTCCATGTTTTGCGTTTAATCCTTACTGACAATTTCCATCTTCAAATTTTTGTTTGTGTGAATGTCGTAGGCTCTTATCTTTCCAGAAAACTTCAGACAGACCCGCTCTCCACCGTTGCTGAATCTCAACATTCTTGAGGTCACGTCCAAGGTATCTCCACAAACAAGGGGGGATATATCTGCCTTGAGGAACTCCTTGGTTTGGATGGCACCTTCTGCAAAGATACTACTACCAGTACACCGCTGGAACAGAATAAGTAGATATCGATATTAATTCTCTCTGAAAAAAAACTCAGTAGAGTTACGTGCGCTTTCTTCTCGATATTTCACAAATGCGGGAGCTAGCAGTTGTTGAAGACTAGTCTCAGTTCATAACTTCAGTATGCGCAGACAGTTTCACCTGTTATTTGTTGGCAAAACAATGTTTTTTGTATTCCGTTTCTTAATGTTGTGCGACTTGAGGACGAATTTATGTATTATATTTTCATAAGTTTAAGCTTATCTTTCCTTCTTTCACAGATAGTCTGCCGTTACATATACACATACTTTATCCAGATTTGTTAGTTTCTAACACCCTTCCGTGGCCCTCAAAACTTTCCTCGAGATTTTGGCATAACGCTGTGAATTTGTGCAACAATATGCCAAGTTTTCTGCATGTTTCATTTTCCAGTCTCAAATTCCTTGGAGATTGCACTTTTGCACTAGCCGAGTTTATCAGAGTTAAACGCTATGAATCTTGAATCTTTTACGTTAGTTTGAAGTCCGATCAGAGCTAAGCACTTCGGGCATCTTAAAAACCCTCTGCAGCGCCCTAGTTGGGCGGTCCTCGCTAGCACAAGCATGTTGGAATTCATGTGATTTCATCACATTTGAATTCCAGTGAGTTCATCAAAACTCTGACAGCAACCTAACTTGTAAATCAGGTTAGTGCTTCTGCCGCTTAAGCAGTGGAATACCTGAGTTCTGCCGCTCAGGCTGTGGAATAACAGTGTTCTGCCGCTCAAGCGGAGGATCCTACAAATGTTAATCTTTTATGCAAGCTAATAGGGTTCATGCAGATTTCTGCATTTAATGCAGAAACTTATCAGGATGCATACATGCTATATGTATATATATTTGATGTTCATGTAGTTTAACAACTTGGTTGATTGGATCCTTTTAGTTAAAGTCTACAAAGCAAGCCTTGTAGAGTCGAGTGCAACCCGATTTGTGAAATTATGGCAGCACTCGATGGGCTCTCGGCCATGAGCTTATCCGCGCGTGACCGTGAGATGTGGATCATAGATTCGGGGGACCAAGGCTTATGTTTTTTAACTCCGATAAATGTGGCACATAGTACTCTGACGTTTGTATAACACATTGATGCAGTAAATTGAACAATGCCATCACTATCACTAAGATTATTCGACTTTACTTTATACATGTACGACAACCACAAATCGGACTCCCTGTAATTCTCCTTCAGCAGAGAACAAATAAGTCGGAAATTACAGCAAGAATCAATATGAATTATGAAGGGGGCCCTTCATAAAATAAATCACATATGAAGAACACAAACCAAAGAAATCATAAATCCGAGCCCATTTTGTCTCGGGTCAAAGAAATCCCAACTGGATATGACCGGTGTATTCTTGTTGTTATTTCTGGAACTTTTTCTCCAGGGAAGATGTTGGGATCATTCTTTTTTGTCATTGATTCCTCAGTCGTGCTCCGCTCTTCATTGTCGGCAAAGAATTGTAGGCCCTAAAGTATTTTTCGAAGTTTAAACATGTTACAAGCAAACAACAAAAGCATTGCGGAAAACAGAAGCAAAAGAGGGTCAGTATACCTTGGGTGATTTATCCTCTAATGCCGTTGTTGAATGCTTTCCTAGCTTAGCTGCGACGTTCTGCAGATACACAACTAAAATAACTCAGTAACTGAACGAGGAGAAGGACAACGAAGCCTAGATAACGTAGAAGTGCAGTAAGCAAACTTCATCGACTAACCAGATAGAAATATCCCTGAGCTCATTTAGTAGTCGGTTTTCAAAAGAAAAGAAAGAAAGTACTCGGACCTGCAATGGTTTAGTATCCAGCTGACCTTTGACGCCATCCGCTACTTGGCATAGATACCATAGAGTCATAGACCTGAGTTGGTGGCATCCTGTATTTAAAACAAAAGGGTAAAATCAATGAGTACAAAGAAATATAACCTGTTTGCTCTCAATAAGATCGACCTTCCCTTCCTGTTGTGCCAATTAACAAATACAACATCAGTAATCTGATAAATTTACATCATGGCAGAGTGAAACAAAATTATATATAAGAGAGCGAATATCAACTCACCAACCCAGAGACCATTTTATGAATCAATTCAACAGCAAACCCAATTTGAGAAAGGTTTGATTTCACCTCATTGACCTGTATACGAATACGAGCGTCGACTAGTCAGTACGTGTCCTCAATATTATCCCCCTACGCTGAATTACCAATACCTTCCGAAATTCCAAATGGCACTACGATGCTGATGCTACGAGAGGAATTCTATATCAAAAAGTGATGCGCTTACTAGTTGCTAGTATGGAAGATAAATATATTTTATAATTCAGCCAAGGAAGGGGAAGTGGAAGTGCAAAAAAGCAGCAACAACAACAACAACAAAGCCTTTTCTTACTAAGTGGGGTTGGCTATATGAATTCTAGAACGTCATTGCGCTCGGTTCTGTGTCATGTCTTCCGTTAGATCCAAGTACTCTTAAGTCTTTTCTTAAAGTCTCTTCCAAAGTCTTCCTAGATCTTCCTCTACCCCTTGGGCCTTGAACCTTTGTCACGTGTTCTCATCTTCTAACCGGAATGTTAATAGACCTTCGTTTCACATGTCCAAACCCCTGTAACTGATTTTCTCTCGATCTTTCCTTCAATTTTGGCTACTCCTAGTTTACCTCAAATATCCTCATTCCTAATCTTATTCTTTCTCATGTGCCCACACATCCAACAAAACATTCTCATCTCCACTAGACCCATTTTATGTACGTGTTGTTGCTTCACCGCCTAACATCCGTGCCATAAAGCATTGCCGGCCTTATTGCCGTCCTATAAAAATTTTCCTTGAGCTTCAGTGGTGTACGACGGTCACACAACACACCAGATGCACTCTTCCACTTCATCCATCTAGCTTGTATTCTATGGTTGAGATTTCCATCCAATCCTGTGTCAATAATAAGATCCCCTTATCTCTCGACTGGACAGCATTTTTCTGTCTTATTACGTTAAGTACGTAAATATATTGTTACATACATCATTTGCAATGAGCTGCGTTATTTCCTTCTGCTCTTCCACCTTAAAATCCAAGTTTTCCAGCTTCTTTGAAAATGCCTTTTTGTACTCTGCAAAAAGGATAGTCAAGACATTACCGTGCCGCAGAGCTTTTTAAGGATTACCATCTGGAAAAGCCAACCACACGGTGGCCAAAAACATCTGACTTACAGCCAATGTTTCATGCACATTCTCTAATTGTTCGGACACAGTTGCAACAACATTTGCCATATTCTGCCTTGTTACATACATCACATCAGAAAATGACCAGCCCTGTACAATATCACAATATACCCATAGATCAGCTGATACAATTCCTTACAAGTGCAGAACTAAATAGAATGTGTGTGTGATTCCGACGACAAATTTTCAGAGAGGTACCTATACCACCACATGTAACAATAGCCCATTGCACCAAGTGCAGCTGCTGGAACTAAATATGAAGCATAACTCCCTGCGCTGACGTGAAATGTGTGAGCATATCTATCGAAATAAAGTCCCGATGATTCCTGGGCAGACACTAAAACTGCACCAATTGGTGGTTTCTGAACAGTTTGTACAAAGTCTAATCTATGGAAATCACAAAACTGTTATAAAGCCTGAAGAAGTGTTTATACCACTAGAGGAAGAATTTTCTTTGTAGACAGTTATAGGGCCAGATGAGGTTAACTCCCCGATTTCTCGAGCCGATTGTTGAATCTGAAAGTAAAAAAACATGTAAGTATTAAGTTATACAAATCCTGCAAAGATTTATGTATCTAGCAAAATACAAAACTATAAAAGTAGCGGTAAAATAACCTTGCACCTTCACCGTCAACTTCTAGAGTTCAAAAGAATGATAAACAAACTTTTACACGGTATCTCTTGCAAACTTTGAATCTACTTAAGTATAAAACCTAATTGAATTCAAGATGAAATATCTGAGCTCTGATAACTGCACTATCAAACTTCTCCGGCAAGATATCGGCTTCATTTACGCCCTTCAGTATATCCTGAAGCTGTGCAATAAGATCAGACAATCGCCCGCTCCTCAAAACTATCGAACTGGTCAAGCCTAGATCGCAAAAGATCGACCAGTTAGAGGAATATGGTAATAGATGAAAGGGAACAGAAAACTACATACAAACGGTGTTTCATAAACCATACGGTACTTTTGGCCATGGCCAATTACAAAAATGTCTTCAATGCTTATTCCTTTTCTTTGTTGATTTCTGCGTTGTTTCCGTCTCAGATACTAATCACATTCTTTTTTCCACTCTTTCCAGCTTAAAATTGTTAATAAAATAGAAAGGACTTAAAACTTACAGAGCAGTAGGATTACTCAGTTATGAAAGGAACAAGAATCCGCTCGGTAATCTAAATCTACACCCCCATAAAAGCGTACTAGGTTAGTTGGTCAGAGAAGCGTGTCTGCACCCTTGCACCAATTTCAAATCCCACCCCCGTATATTAGAAAAGTTTCTAACTTTCTAGTAAAAACAACAAATATCTACAACTCCAGAAGAATGAAAAATAGGTTAAACTCTGAATCTGTGTCCATCTTCTGCAATTCAACGACAAAGCGTAATGTGTTATTCCCTCCACTTTAGTCCCTCTACTTCAATAGTCAATATATGGAAGCAACGTAGTTTCCCAATTTGATACGATTCAACAACATTTATCTTTGAGTTAACGAGGTAATTTTTAGGCTGCTTGCACTTCAGGGATGGCTGCTGACTTACTATTGAAATGGTTGTTTTAATGTCATATATTTGAAATTCTTGGTCGATTTTCTTGCAGTTGCTTCTTCATGCAATTGATACATTCAATGCCAATGTTGTCTTAGTTCTGGGCCAGGTACATCCCTCTGGTTTGAGTTTTCTTTCTTATTATGATTTTACCGTACTGGATTCTGCAAGCATTTCTTCTTTCCCCTCCTCTTCCCCTCCCCCCCCCCCCGGGGCTATTGTTGCTCGACTCCGTTACAATGCATCCTTGTTTGCAAAACATTTTGATGTTTTAACAAAATGGTTGTATATGTAGGCTCCGATGACAGTACATATATTTCTTTTAAATTCTCAGGAAAAACTTTGGAGCATGATCAGAAATGTACTAAAGAACAAGCCTGGTGTGGACGTTGTAAAACTTAAAAAATCTGGGGGTGTTGTATCCAGGAATGCCAAATTCCGTCAAAAATCCAGGAGTCATAGGATAAGGGTAAGCATCAATATGTTGCCATTTAATCCTTGTTATTTGTTCTTCCTGAAGAAAAGACTCATGTGCGCTGATATTTCTAACAGGAGTATTTCTATGGCCTTGCAAATGATCTCAGCCCACATTCTAATATCGCGAATTTTAGTGACTTTTCTGTCTGTCGGATTGGTGGCGGGCCACAGGCCCCACGTTCAGCTTTGCCAATTGGTGCAGAGCCTGCTGCGGACCCTACAAGATTGGCGCCTGTGAATATTAACCGGGATTTGCTACATACCATTCTTGCTGTTTCATTTGCCAAGGAGCCTGATCAAATTATTTCTAGGTAACTTGTACCGATCTATCTGATAGAGAAATAGATAATGAATGACTGAAGTATATGACATTGATCAGTCTCGTTCACTTTCATTTGAACTTCACATAGGAAAGTAGATGGTTTTACCCCCTCACTGTCACAAGAATGAAATACATAGTAGTATTGTGGTATTTCTTGCTTGCTTTTCCGTCTCTGGAGATAGGGATGCGAATTTGACGGTGACATTTTGTATTTCAGAGTATGATTCGTAGTCTGTAGTCTTAAATATTTACTTTTTTGGTTTGTTTTGCAGTAATGTTGCTGGGTTTGTCTTTGTCACAGACGTCGACATTCAGAGGTTTGTATGGTGAACAACTTGCTAGAAGCACTTCTTGTATTCTGGTTTTCGTTGTTCTAACCCAATATGCGGCGTTACAGGAAGACAATTACGTACCTTGCACCATCGGCGGGTGAGCTTCCAAGCAAGTATTTGACTGCAGGAACCGTGACATGGCTTGAAACATGAAGTCGATGAGCAAAAACCCCAGTAGTATTGCTTTCCGGTGGATGTACGTTGCTGGCTTATGTAAGGAGTGTAAGATGTGAGCTATCTAGGCGTAAAATTAGTTTTAACGATGCATCCCAAATACGACAACAGATTAGAATATTATTGTCGTTTTTTTGCATCCTAAATTTATTATGCGAGTCTTGTTTGTCGTATTTTAGATTATACTAGAATTTAGAAAGACGTGCCAAAGCCTGAATTACAGGCAACCACAATTTTTTTTTTTTTTTTTTCGTTTTCTGTACAAGATATTTAAACGAAGGACTAAGGGATGGAGGAATAAATTGGCTAAGTGGCATTCAGGTATTGTTCAACTGTGATATAACCTATAAGTTAAGGTAGCCCTTGCAATATGAGCTCTTTCAATTTATCCGAGGCATAAAAACGTGCTGCAGCTGCAGCTGCACTTCCACAAAATCCTTTCAAGTATTGGTACGACTAAGTTGCAACTCTCACAAAACAAACCGTTTACAAGACGAAAGCGAACCACCCGAAGGCCGGTACCAGGATCTACAATAACATAATGAAGGCAAGAGTTCCGGACAAGAGGGAAACATTGTCCAGAAGACCTTTAATTTCCTTGTACTACAAGCAAACAGATAGAATAATTTCCTTTTAATTTTTACGATTGCTGTATGTAGATGACCAAAGCGAAATATGTTTGAGCTCTTTACAAATTCGGATTGCTGATTTTTTTTAATTTTTTTTTTCAATTTGAATGCAGCTTTGTCCAATGTCACACTAACTGAAGTTTTGAATTCCAGCTCAAGGGAAAAGAACACAGCCTAAGTATATAGTTTTCAGGTTACCAAAAAGGAAAGAAAAAGAGTGCACCATTGTGAAACCATAAGCTCCTGAAAACTGCAAAATTAGAATCCCAAATCCATAACAAACACAGCCTTACTCAAAAACCTAAAAGCTACCCACAAAAATACAACCCTTGTAAGTTCCAGAACGAATTCCAACTCCAATCAAGCCACTACCCAACAACCAATATGCAATACAAACAAAACCCAAAGCACTAAAACGCAATTCATAACAGAAGCACACACAAGCCAATTATTTCAACGAATAATTTCTACTTTACATTTGGCATAAAAAGAGAGAAAACAGAGAGCTAAGAAGCGCGTATGATCAGTGGGAGTATTTAAACTCCCTCGTTCTGGGGTTCTTCGCTACCTTTCAACCTCCTCATCAGCTCCTTCATTTTGTCACTGACATAACCCACAGCTGCAGTGCAGAGTCCTCTTAGGATTTGGAAGGACTTGGTCCCAATTATCGCAAAATATACGGCCCAACATGCAAGAGTAAACCACCCGAAAGCTGGAACGAGGAGGAGCACCAGTAGCACCAACGCAAGAGTTCCACACAAGAGGCTGATGTTGTTCATCAGTTCATATATATTTGCATTGTTGGAAGCTTGGAGAATGTTGGCAGTCTCCCATGTCCCCGCGTAAGTGAGTAAATCAGCAATCAAGATCACAACAGTGTTGTGGTATGTGACAAATGGAGACGGTAAATTTCCGGTCGCATGCTTCACCTGGAGGAGAACTCCTAGGATGCTGAGGAGAAGGAATATACGTTTGTGTGCTGCCGGTGGAGATTTGTACCGACCACCCTCCTCCATAGCGCTGCTGTATTATAAACAACACAGAAAGTTAATGAATGGGAAAATGATCTCTGGAACATTACTCTAATTAATGATATCAGGAGTTCCTAATTTTCAATTCTTCCATATTAGTTAATGACGTTGACATGTGTCATCAACCGTTAGAATATCTGCGCACAACCCAAACTCATTTGCTAGCTAATTAAGAAGATGACCCACATCCCCAATTCAATAATAAATTCAATAATAACCCACATCCCCAATTATCGCAGGCAATAATAAATTCAATAATAACCCAGCTAATTTTATCAATTTTAAGCACTCTCTGACCTATGTGAATTTTTGGGATTTTGTTTTTGAAGGCGGAGCTTGTGGGTATGGCAACCTGTACAGCCAAGGGATTTTGTTTCCCTTATGCTTTACAATCAGCTTCTGACGAAAGAGTAGATGCAACATTAAAATATGATAACTAAAGAAAATGTACTAACCCAGCTGAGATTTGTGGAGAAGTTCCGACGTTCATAACGGGGATGTGGGTTCTTGGCATGGCTAATTTTACTGTCTTTTAGAGGGTGTAGTCAAATTAGCGACTATGAGCTAATTTTATCAATTTTAAGCACTCTCTGACCTATGTGAATTTTTGGGATTTTGTTTTTGAAGGCGGAGCTTGTGGGTACGGCAACCTGTACAGCCAAGGGATTTTGTTTCCCTTATGCTTTACAATCAGCTTCTGACGAAAGAGTAGATGCAACATTAAAATATGATAACTAAAGAAAATGTACTAACCCAGCTGAGATTTGTGGAGAAGTTCCGACGTTCATAGGCATGGCCGAAGAGGAAAGCCGCAGAGTTGGGGGAGGGAGGGAGGAGTGAGAGAGAGGAGGGAGGAGTTTGCAGGATTTGGAGGGAGGAGTTTGTAGGATTTGGAGGAGGAGAGGGTATGGGATTTGGAGGAGAGGGTATGGGTATATATACCCCGTGTTGGGGGAGGGAGGGAGGAACGCGGCAGATTAGGTTTTGATTCAAAAAAATGGTCCGAGCCTCGAGTAAACTTAGTTCAACCCGGTAAGAGTTGTTGCACCCACTAGCCTATCCCTAATACATTACGTACATTTTGTCCAAAATGGGTACAATATGGTCCAAAATATTTTACATTTTGTCCAAAATGGGTACAATATGGTCCAAAATAGACAAAACTAGAAAATATGCCCGCGCGTTGCTGCGGGACTTGAATGCACTAACCTTAATTGCATGAATAAGACACATTTAACTTGAATGAATTAAACATAATCATGAATGAACAGGAGGATAGATCAGTGAAAGGGGTTGGTAAGATAAGCAGCTTGGTTTTTATATATATTCAACATATCTGATATGAAAAGACATTGTACAATTAACAGGACGAAGTTGAACGTTCGTGATTACAAAAGATGTGGTTGCAAAAAATCCTCTTTCCATAAGAAACAGAAGCAACATGCAGTTCACACATATATTTGCCTCTGAAGTTAAGATGGCAAAATATATATTCTGCAGGCCAGCCTGTTTTAGCAGTTAACAAAAAATATTAAAAGTGTTCTGTTTTTGTTTCAGCAGCTAAGCTTTCAAGCACTAATGTTCAAAGAAAAAAAAATGCAGGACGCCTATTTCCGTAAGAAACAGAAGCAAGATGCAGTCCACACATTTTTTGCCCTTACAGTTAAGGTGGCAAAATATATGGCCTGTAGGCCTGGCACCTGTTTCAGCAGTTAACAAAAAACAAAAAAACTGTTCCATTGTTGTTTCAGCAAGATTTCAAGCATATAGTAACTCCAAAAAAAAACAGAATGTTGAAAGATATAAAAACAGGGCTAATTTCAAGCATAAACTATCTTTGAAAAATTGATACCTCAAGTTTGTTTTCCCAATCTACACCATAAATATTACTTAAAATTGAACCAGCCTTGACAACAAACTGAGGAAGCTCCTCGAAAAAATCTACGGTGCTGTAAAACACCCCAATAAGAAGAATAAAATAAGATGCCAAGAATTCATGAGCAGCTAATTATAAGCTAAAGGAAAGACGGTCTAGTGCCTAAGAACCAACGAAGTGAAACTTTGCTTGCTATATATGGATATGCATGCCATAAGAAAGATTTATTCCCCCTTGTAGTAGGCTGTTCTCTGTAATCTTAAGCTAACCCAAGTAGACTAATTATAATGATGCAAAATATATATAAATCTGACTGTTTTTAAACTGGGATTCGAAATCATCAATACCTTGGCATATAACTGTCTTCAACACTTACTGCAAGATCATATTTCTAGCCATGCAATAAATCCAAATTGAGCACCATCGCTAATCTTGGGCTTACATTGTGGAAAACAGAAGCACCACCAGCGTTTTTAACAATCAATGTTACTTGCCAACATCATTAGAGAGTGAACAATTAGGACCATTTTTTCTGTCCAGCCATTTTAGTTGGCCTAACTCAATGTAATTGCTTCTAATAACAGAATATTCTGATTGATATGGAAAGCGTAGTTCCTCTAAAAAAAGGCTAGAATTATTTATACCTGCCAAACCCAGAGTAATCTGGTTCAAGATGCGAGAGACCATTTATTTCTGTGTAACCATCAGAAGTCTCACTCATCTGCCTCTCAATCCTCTCCAATCCTCCAATAGATGTATAAATGAAACAATGAAAATATGTGGGAACTCAGAAGGGTTTAGGGTTTGTATAAAGTATAAAGTAGTAGTTTATAGCTTGACTATGTACACTGATATTATATACATATTAAGAGATGCCCAAAATATAGTTGCTCCTATTTTACCGATGACTCCAAACATTGGAGTACTTTGACTACTAAGTATTAGTTGGTAGCTTAGTTATATTTGCAGAACCTTCTATATGTAAAGAGTTGATTGGATTTACATAACTTGTTTAGTGCTAATCTTCAACACAAATGGTTATACAACAATGTGTAACAAACAATATGATTATTCACACTTAAAAAGCTATCCTGTTATAAATGGCTGGGAATTAACGTTTTCAATTAAGACTTTAAACTTTTTTTCTATTGTGGGATTGCAAAATGAGCATCCCAAATTGCATGAGCAAATGGTCTTACATGTAAACGATCTTGCACCCATGCTCAAAATTTTCCTCCCAAGCTACATGAAACAAATTTTGGGAATGCAAAAGAGGAGCAAAGATTCCAGACTCAGAGCATGTTATTGACTCAACCACAAATCTGTTGACAACTATCAAAGACAAAATAGTACTTCTCTCTTAAAGATGTGGTTATCAACCCTTTTTACACATTTTTGTTAAAGTGTAACCTAATTGTTCATTCAATTGCAATATCTAAAAACACCTCAAATCAAGCCACCTGATTTTGGCATTTGGGTGAGAAGGGGATACTAATATATATTTCGAAAACAACATCATGCTTTTCAGTCATTTTCATGGTTCTTACCAAAATTTAAAATCTAGAGACAATGAGGGATTAAGACAGTCAGGAAATAAACAAATATTAGATATAATTCCACATTCTAAAATAAATATCAGTAAGTTAAAAGTAAAAACATGAAAAAAGGTAAGAAATTTGATATTGTAGTTAAAGATCCATATAAGTAATATACAACTAAAAAGCTAGATATTAAACCTAGAATAATGCAGAAAGATTGTTTTTTATAGTACTGCCAATGACAATTAATACATCCAAATAAAACCTAACATTCATATGTGAATAACAATGAAGGTAGAGATTACTTGCAGAAGAGATGATTGCAGTTGAGTGAATCCACAGAACTCAGTAGACTCAAACTGCAAAACAGATGGGGAAAAATCAAACCCATTAACAGAGTGGAGAAATTTTAAATCTTTAAACGAATTCTACACAAAATCATGTAAAGGGTCTGTTTTGGCTACCGAGAAACTTAGTATACATTTGAATATTATTACATTTTAATATAAAAATTAAGCTTTATTCAGATGGGAGAGATCAAAGGTTGCATCATTCAGCTTCACACATGCCCACAACACAATTTCAAAAACTGTCATCTCAAAGTCACATTCTTTATCAAACTCCCACTCCGGAATCAAAGATCCGCACCAAATCTCTCTCTCACTCTCTCTCTGTCTTTGTCATCCAGTACGTATCCGCCATGTTTGAGGCTCAACCCTAAACCCTAAATATCGAAAAGTAACCTATATCAAGCCCCAATTGCTATCAATGAGAGCAGCCTTAACGTCTTTGGTCCGCGCACTGGTTCTCTACATTAATATGATTCATCACATTCTCTCTCGAATTTCGCTCTCGCATTCCTTGAAACAAATTCTGATCATAATTCATTCCTTAAGTAGAACTAATAGATTTAAACAAAGAAGAAAAATAAAATAGAAAAAATAAAGGAAGCTGGGTTTTTACCTCTAAATGATCTCCCAGCAACAAAAGGCTTCAATTGCTATCTTTGCACATTCGATTGGTCACTAAAATATACAGAATAAGAGTTACATCACATAGCAATAAAGTAGAGAGAATTGGAAGACAAAAGGAGATTTAAAATGTGTAAACCTCACAAACGTCACAAACCCTAGAATTCTTGCTGACCAAAATCACAATTTCAAATTTAAAGCTGCATGATATGAATAGAGTTTGTAAACCTAATCCTAAAGCACAAAAGATTTGAAAACGACTCCTCACCTCAATCAGCTGAGGCTGTCATGGGCTTCAAATCTCAGTCATTCTGTGCAACCATGGCCTTTGTCCTCAATCTCAGGCCTTCATGGCTCAAGAGTGCAGGTAGTGAGAGTGATGCAACGACTCAATCTCCTCTCTCTCTCTCTTGAATCGTACACCCCTATGACTCTGTCTACCTGCAAGTCGTATTTCTTCCCCTTACCAAATCCCTATCGCTCTCACTCTTCCTTCCTCCCCCTCTCTCTCTCCTCCTCCTCTCTGCAAGCCGCATGCCTTCCTCTCACCAAATCCCTATCTCTATCCCTCCTGCTCTCTCTCCTGACGGCATGCTTTCACCGAGTCCCTCTGCAGCTCATAGAAAGAAAGGAAATGAAAGTCTCCCTAACCCACCCAATCCGTTCGAAACCCTACAGACTAAAACGACCATCGCACCCCTACCTTTCCAGGATTATCAACACACGGCATCAAGAATTAATGAAATAAGTTTAACCATATATTCAAACAACAATGATATAAACAACATAGAAATAAAATTGCAGAAAAATCTAAGGTTTTGGATGAGAGAAGAATTAAAAGCATCTATTCAATTCAGGTGCTTGAAATTCATATGTTTACAATTCATCTACTGAATGGAGCATGTAGAAATTGACTAAATTCATACATATGTTTGGGACTCATCCTTCTTCCTCATAAAAATTGCTCCGAACTGCAATTTTCAATACAATTTGAGCCAAAATTTAATTCAGTATCTGTCCTCATCAAAATCTTCTTCCGAGTCAAAACTCATGATTGGGGGAGTTCAATAAGCAACAGATAATTACCTAAAGGTTTCATCCACCAACAACAATCCCTTCCTCAACAGCCGAATGAAAAAGAAAAAAAAAAGTTTAAATTTTGATGGTGCTTCCATAAAGTTTTTAAGAATCGAGTAACATATATTTTTGGACATACTGGTTCTTTGCACGAATAAACTGAAGGTGTAACCCCGCCTTCTTCTGTGGAATGCTTCTCTAACTGCAATAGCAGACAAACTGATGATGATGGGGACTACTAAATTCCTGAAAAAAACATAAAATTTTGAAGCTTTACAAAGTGTAACAATAAAACTGCACCCCGTGGAGAAACAACATAATTCACTAACCTCGATAAAGTCAGAATTATCCGCATCCTGCCTGTCTGAATTCCTGAAAAAAGCATGAAATTTTGAAGCATTACAAAGTGTGCCTTTTAAAACTTGGTCACAGGGCCTTCTTCTTCTTTCGGAAATTATCAAAACTAATCAAATTGTGGAATTCCAACTGTTAAAATGACATACCAGACTGAAGAAACTTCAGCAGTTAGAAGATCGTAGCAGCAAATGCATCAAAAGAACAAAAAACTATATGAAAATTACAGAACCTAGATGAAAGGAAAACCAAAAAGCATCAATAAAATGAGAAACAGAAGAACTCACCTAAGAATTAGAGTCCCAAGAAAGCAGCAGGTTGATTTGATATGCCAAACTGCACTGCTTTTATATATCAATGTTTGAAACAATCTTTCAAATTTCTAAAAAAAATAATAATACTTTGAAATAATGAACAGAATCTACAGAACCCAGAACCCTTTAAAGCCAATTATATGTGGGGGTGGGGTTGTGGGATCACAAAAAGTCCAAATTTTTTTGCACCTCCCATGAAAATTAAACATTGACATTGATTCACAGAGAAGAATATGGACAACGACAAAGATGGGATGCGCGCCTCTGGGGGGGAAAGGGGTGGGGAGGTGTGGTGGAGGAGAGGGATGAGAGTAGAGGGAATAGACGCAGACCAAAAATATAAACTTAAAAAAAAAAATCATACGAAGATTTTGTTTAACAATTAATGGCATATATATATATATCAAGGAGACAAATAGTTGCAGAGGCTTGGATTATACCTTTTCATCTTGGATTTGAGAACTTTGTGGCCTCCGCCTTATTTTTGAACACCAGATTTGAGCTCTGTGTGCTCAAATTAAATCAGTTCATCCAGGCATGGGCTTCAGATCTCACTAACTCTCTGAAAGCTTGGGCTTCCTCCTCAATTTCCGTCATATTCTCTCTGCGCTGTATCCCTCCTCCCTCACTCAATCAGGTCAGAGAGCAGACAAATCTGATGTGGACTTCAATGTATATGAATCCATGGTTGAACTCATTTCCTGACACACTGAGTGAAAGAAATGAATCATCAAATTAAGATCCACATAATTAGTTGCATTTGTCACCAAAATACCAATCATTCCAAAACACCATTGAAGCACTGAAAAATCACAAATTTCACCAAATTCAAAAGCACCCAACACCCACCAATAAAATTTGGAATAAGTCCGATTAAAAGGATGAGATTGCTTGAAACAAAACCCCCAAAATCACAAAAATGAAATTTTAACAAAAAACCCATTTCTAAGCCCAAACTTACACACTTCTAACACATAATTTTCAAACCACAAAATTACCCACCCTAAAAAGTGAACCTGTTCGTAATGGTCAAACCCATATGATCAAACTCACCGAATACTGAAAAAAAAAAAATTACAATTAAAAATTACCTCAACAGCTAACAGAGCCAAAGCCAAACCCCAGAGCTTCGAATGGCAAAAATGATAACAAAAACATGAATAGTCCTTCTTCCTTCCCCACTACTGCTGCCACTTTCTCTCTCTAAATGAGTTACCATTACACCAAACCATTAGCATGCAAGTATTTAACTACAATGTTTAGTGCTTTGCAACTGAGTCATGATACTGAATCAAAAGAAAAAAAAATCATATATTCTTGGACATTTTATCATGAGATCATACCACCACGATGCTCAAGATCCTAAATTAGTATACATTTGCATACGCAAAATCTATGATCGTCAATTCAGACCAACCCTCGTACATTTGCAGCTCAAATCAGCACAGGAAAAAAATGCTAGGCATGTATGTTCCCCCAAAAGTGAATTTATCAGTCTTTGAGATGGGCAATAAAAACCTATCAACATTGTGCATTCAAGAATCATTTTTCTTTAAAAAAAAAAATAATAATAAATAAATATTAAAAAAAATCAGCTTTTTTGATAATGAATCCAATTAAACAGTTCAGAATCAGAAGTCAACAGAGCAAAAAACAAAATCAAGTCACTTTTTATATACATTTTAAATCAATTAGATCAATCAGATAACAGAGAGAAGATGGAATTCCACAAAAACTGTAACAAAAGTCAGCTCATTTAGGTACAATTACTACGAAGATTGAAGTCAAAAACATAAAAGGAAGTAAATTTAAATCATTTTTCCTACACTTTCCCAGCAACCAAGCAGAGAACTAAGAAATTGAAAGCAAATGAACTGATTGGCGCAATCAATTTAACCAAAGAAATCCGATTTTACTACGACGGGGGTAAATATGATGAAAATGGTGAGAAATTACTTACAGAGAGAGCTTCGATGACTTGGCCGAGAAAGCCAGAGAGGAGATCCTTTCTTATGAGAGAATCAAATTAGCGTTATGAACATCACGAAATTTGCATTAAAGAAACCCATCTGAAACATTTTCATTCAGAAGAATCTCTCGTTCTAAATTGAGAATATGTTCAAGAATTGACCAACTGCATACCGCATAATAAAACCTAAAACTGAAGCCAACCCAGTTGAGCAAATGAACATACTATTAGCTAAAGGGATACAAATTTTGTGATTGAATCAGATAACACATATCTACATGCAAATTGCAATCATATGAGAAATTGGTATCTCTATAACAATGTAATATTTGAACTCCAATTATCGAAATCCAATTAACAAATACACTAATATCTGTACACAAATATAATAACCCAATAATTTAGCAAGAATGAAAAGGAAATAATATGAACAGAGAGATATGTATAATGACGCGGAGGTATACCTTACAGACAGAGTCATTCTTTCGCTTCTTCCCCCTTGACGCTGCACATAATTTCATACCAACAGTAAGAACAATGCAGATTATATACACTTTCAAATTGCAAGAGAAGTTAATAAAACAGGATATATTTTCAGTACATAACATACCGGTGAAAATAAACATAATTACAACAATTAACAGAGAGAACCCCAGACCTAAAACAAATATTCAGTTTTTTATGCCTACATTTGAAATTCACGTGTAATAACAATATGTTTCGCCGTCAATCATACCCAAATAAATAAATAAATATGTTTCGCCGTCAATCATACCCAAATAAATAAATAAATTATCGGAAGTCGAAGAGCAACAATATGTTTGCATACCATTATCATACCCAAATAAATAAATAATCGAAAGTCGAAAATTCACATGTAATTTTTCACTTTTCACCCATACAGACCCAGATCTCATAAAAATGTCCAGTTTTTTATGCCTTCTTTAATATTACAGAGAATATCATAAAAATGTCCAGTTTTTTTATGCCTTCTTTAATATTACAGAGAATATCATAAAAATGTCCAGTTTTTTTATGCCTTCTTTAATATATATATATATATATATATATATATATATATATATATCTGAACTCAAAGAAAATATAGAACGAACATAAAAAAGGCAAATTATGAACGTTTAGAAGCTAATTTCATTAGCAATTAAAGCAACCAATCTCTCTCAGCATCACGATTCAGAAACCCCCAGGAACCCAGAAATTTAATGAAAATTTTTCTAATCATTCAATTGGATTAGACAAAATCATGAATTTTTTTTCTAAAGCCCAATTATATTAAATCACAAATTTGAAGCAGATTTTGACATGCAATAAGTCAATAGGATAGGAATCGCTTCAGACTAACCTCGATGGCAGGGCCTCCGGAATCGCCCGATCCAAACCAAGCTACTCGGTTATAGGGAGATGTCGTCGATGTGAAATTCAACATGCAAACCTTTGACGCAGCTGTGGTGCCTGGTGGTGGCGGGGGTTCCACACTGGGAGAGACTCCAGAAGAGGAATCTAGTTTTCTGGTTCAGAGAAAAGGGAATGAAGGAAAATAGTGGGAAATCCAGGCTTAACCACAAACAGAAAACTCGTCAGAAACCTAGACTATCCAAATTCGAACATGTAGGACAACACCAATCACAACTATAAAATCCTAACAAATGTGCAAAAGAATTATAAAAACAGTCATCTACCATATAACAAACCTCTCAATTGGTCTTAAGAACTGTTTTTCCAAAGAGACCCATTACAATGCAATCTGAAAGAAAACAAAATATGAATAATATCAAGGAAACAATTATTATCAATTATTGAAGGAAATTAACAACTACCCAGAAATGTTTGCTCAAAATTAATTGATAATATGAATAATTTAATTACACAACATTTACAAAACCCAAAGTTCTTAGCTTTAATTTGATCTTACCATTTAATTGGAAGAAATAAAAGATTACACATATATGTTTGCACACAATTAATTGATGAAACAACCAATTGGGCAATCAAAAATTTCAGATGAAGAAATCATACCAATGGGTTTCCATTAATTTCGATATCGAAGTTTAACTTTGTGAGTCAGTTGCTCCAAATCGTTCTCCTGCCAAAAACAGAAACAAACGCCCAAAATAAGGAGCTCTGTTGGTTCCCAAATATTAACAACTGTTTCACTTGTACCTTTCATCAAATAGGTGGTGATCGCTGCTACTAAACATGATTGAAGATTGAGTATCTCATTAATATAGGAATCAGCAGTCATCTTCTAGACGAAAGAAAAAGTATAAAACACGACTCAAATACTCAGGGATAGGCAATCAAACTAATGGTGCAGCGAAGACAATAACACACGACCTACTACTCCCTCCCTCTCTTTGTGTGCAAAGGTGGCATGGCTCTCATTCACCAAACCCTCATCGAATAACAGCCACCTAGACCCATCCCAATCCGTCCCAAACCCATAGGACAAAATTAACCTTCCTAACTTAGCATCCTGACCGCTTCGGATCCAAAAACTTTTGGGACAGAGAATGCACATGCATAAGTAAAATTCACAGATCTAGTGCATGCAAGCGTACATCATTAAAGGGAGCCAGAGATTATTACATTTTACCTTGGGTCCGAGATCCTTAAGTCGTGCGCTCTCCATTTTCCAAACGGATTTAAGTGTTGCAGTAGCGTCCTGCAAAGAAATCACAGATACATTAGCTGGCACAGAGAATATACACTTTTTTTTTGTTTCAGACCGCAGATCCATGACCCACACACTTATTTCACCAATCAGCCACGGATGACTAATAGATTTAAACGAAGAAGAAAAATTAAATAAAAAAAGAAGCTGGGTTTTTACCTCTAAACGATCTAATAGATTCCCAGCAACAAAAGGCTTCAATCACTACCCATGCATGTTCGATTATCAGTAAAATATATAGAATAAGAGTTACATCATATAGCAATAAATTAGAGAGAATTCGAAGAAAAAAGAAGATTTAAAATGTGTAAACCTCACAAACGTCACAAACCCTAGAATTCTTGCTGACCAAAATCACAATTTTGAATCTGAAGCTGCATTATATGAATAGAGTTTGTAAACCTAATCCTAAAGCACAAGAGATTTGAAAACAACTCCTCACCTTTTCAATCAGCTGAAGCTCTCATGGGCTTCAAATCTCAGTCATTTTGCGCAACCATGGCCTTTGTCCTCAATCTCAGTCCTTCATGTCTCTGCACTCTATCTTTCTCTCTTTCTCTCCTCTCATGTGTCATTTTCTCTGGTAGCTGGCCTCAATAGTGCAAGTAGTGAGAGCGATGCAACCACTTAATCTCCCTTGAATCGTACACCCCTATGACGCTCTCTACCTGCAAGTCGTATGCCTTCCCCTCACCAAATCCCTCTCTTTCTCACTCTTCCTTCCTTCCGCCCCCTCCCGCTCTCTCTCTTGACGGCATGGTCTCCCCAAGTCCCTCTGCAGCTCACAGAAAGAAAGGAAATGAAAGTCTCCCTAACCCACCCAATCCGTTCGAAACCCTACAGACTAAAACGACCATCGCACCCCTGCCTTTCCATGATTATCAACACGCGGCATCAAGATCAGCGACACACAGAGAGACAAAGACAAACCCGTAGCTCCCATCTCTCTCCAATCTGTCAGGCCTTGTGTCTTCCTCCTCTGTAGTCGCTCTGTCCCCCTATCTCCGCTCGACAGAGGCACACCCAGCTGTCTCCGAATAAAAAATGCGAGCGATTGTCTCTCTCCAATTTGTCAGGCGTGATGTCCCCCTCCTCTCTCTCTCTCTCTCTCGCCGAGTCAAACGTGAAATGCAGCCGAGGGCTGAAAATAGGTTTTTAAGCCTGAGTGGCAATTTTGTAAATTAAGTGAAAGTTGGTTAAAAGCATCCCAGTGGCAATCTTGTAAATAAACTGAAATGTGGTTCAAAACACTATTCATTTCTACAGTGCAATTTTGCCAGCTTCTTTAGACTAAAGTAATTACAAAAAACTACCTCAAGTATGGGTCAAATGACACTTTCATACCTCATCTTTTAAAATTGACAATGTCATACCTCATCTTACGAATTTGTGTCAATGTTATACCTTCCGTTAGCTTGGCCGTTTATTTCTCAGTTAAATGCTGACGTGGCTGGATCCGGGACCCATTTTTATTAAAAAATTAATAAAAAAATTATTAAAAACAAAAAAAATCATTTAATATTATTTAAATATTAAAATAATAAAGACCCTTTTTTTTTTTTCTTCTCTCTTCTTCTTCTTCCCTCTTCTTCTTCTTCTTCTTCTTTCGCAGGGGGACGAACTGGGTTTTTTTTTTTTTTTCTTCGCTCTTCTTCTTCTTCGCTCTTCTTCTTCTTCTTCTTCTTCTTCTTCTTCTTCTTCTCTCTTCTTCTTCTTCTTCTTCTTCTTCCCTCTTCTTCTTCTTCTTCTTCTTCTTCTGCAGGGGGACGAACTGGTTTTTTTTTTTTTTTTTTTTCTTCTTCTCTCTTCTTCTTCTTCCCTCTTCTTCCCTCTTCTTCTTCTTCTTCTTCTTCTTCTGCAGGGGGACGAACTGGGTTTTTTTTTTTTTTTTTTTCTTCTCTCTTCTTCTGCTTCCTTCTTCTTCTTCTTCTTCTGCGGGTTAGGTTGGGGGGGGGGGGTGGGGTTGGGTGGGAGGGGACGGGTTTGCTGCTGTTTTTTTTTTTTTTTTTTTTCCTTCTCACTTCTTCTTCTTCCCTCTTCTTCCCTCTTCTTCTTCTTCTTCTTCTTCTTCTGCAAGGGACGAACTGGGTTTCCCATTGTTTTTTTTTTTTTTTTTTTTTTGTGTTTCCTTCTTCTTCCTCCTCCTTTCTAGGTTGCAGGGGGTTGAGTTTGTGGTGGGGGGAGGGGGGATGACCTGGGCTTGGTTTGGTTTGGGTTTTTTTTTTTTTTTCTCTTCTTCTTCTTCTTCTTTCTGCTTCTTCTTTTTTGGGTTGCTGGGTTTCAGGAAGATGATGGGGAAGAGAGAGGGGGGAGATGCACGAAAGGAGAGGGAAGATGATGGCTAATGTTTTTTATTTTTTTATGTACTTTTTATTATTATTTTAATATTTAAATAATATTAAATGATTTTTTTTGTTTTTAATAATTTTTTTATTAATTTTTTAATAAAAATGGTCCCGGATCAAGCTACGTCAGCATTTAACTGAGAAATAAACGGCCAAACTAACAGAAGGTATAACATTGACACAAATTCGTAAGATGAGGTATGACATTGTCAATTTTAAAAGATGAGGTATGAAAGTGTCATTTGACCCATACTTGAGGTAGTTTTTTGTAATTAACCCTTTATCTTTTTTTCTCAACTTTTTTGATAATTTTTTTTTTTAAATTTTAAATATATGCAATTTAAATTAGATCCCACAATACAATAATCATAATAAATTAATATCGAGCGAGAAGCTAGTTTGATGAAATTAAGAGCAAAAGAAATATTTTTTGATAAAATTAGTACAATATTTAATAATTAGTAAATCACATAATTTAAAGGGTGTGCTATGCACACATCTCTTTTTGATTTTCACACACCTCTTGTTGATTTATGTCCCTTGATTTTCTTAAATTCATTTGATCTGACGATCGAAAATTAAAAATGTGTGTAAGAAGTAAAAAAATGTGTGTGTGAATATCACACCCCAATTTAAATTAAACAACAGAAAGTTTACCCTCTTTTATTTTTAAAATTTCAAGATTGCCCTTATCATTAATCCAACCATGGACCCACAGGCCACAAACAAAACCAGAAACTATGGGGGTGTTTAGGACATTTCATACCAAGAGTTTTGTTTAAGTTAGTTAAAGTTTGCGCCCTTTTCCACGTTTCTCCTTGCGCCATAGCCAAAACAAGAAGAAAAAAATTTCTCTCCTCTTCTCCGGAGACTTCAATGGCGCCACCGACTATTCTCTTCCTCCTCATAGCTTCCTTTTTCCTCGCACCGCCGCCCCACCTGCAAGTTCAAGCCGCTGACCAAGCCTTCACGTCTGTCGTCATCTCCCAAAAGGGTCTCGATTTTCTCAAGGACTTGCTGGTAACTCAGGCTGTTTCCTCCATAATTCCACTCCAGCTCCCCAAGATTTCGAAATCCAAGAGAATCCCGTTTCTGGGAAACGTTAATATGGTGCTCTCCAACATCACAATCTACGGAATCGATGTGGGTCCGTCGCATTTCGTGCTGGGAGACGACGGAATCGCCATTATTGCTTCGGGGGTCACCTGCAATCTGAGCATGAATTGGCACTATTCCTACAGTACTTGGATTGCTCCCGTTGTTGTTTCGGATGAAGGTCGTGCCTCGATTCAGGTATGGCTTAATTTTGCTTTATTAATTTTTTTTTGGGGGTTAATTTTTTGGGTTTTTCTGCAAATTGATAGGTGAAATTTGTATAGTTTTTTATATATGTAATTGGGTTTTTGCTAATAAGTATGATTAATTGTAAATTAAGTTGCTTTATTGTTCTTTGTGTATGAATGGAGTTAGTGGTAGAGAATAACATAATTGTCTGGTATGATGATGCAGTTGGGGAATAATTGTTGTGTCTTGACTGATTATCTTCACCAACATACAAACCCACAGTTGAATAGTTTAAAATACAAGAAATAAAGACACAGAGAAATTTACGAGGTTCGGCAAAAATCTGCCTACGTTCTCGGAGAGATATTGCTCTTCACTATGAGAAAAACAGTACAAGTTACACATGAGTTAAATCGACATAACCCAATCTCATATCCCTTGTACACCCACTCACAGAATTTTCCCAATAGCCTCACTCTACCCCCAAGAGTTCTTTCACAAGAGATCTTTCACTCTAGCTCTCTTGATTTCTCTCACCCGTACCCATGGTAGAGCCAAATGCTCTCACTATCTCTTTGGATGCTTTTCTCTTCATCCGTTCCTTCTCCTTTGGCAAGGCATTTAAATAAAAAACAACCCCTTTTCTTCTCCTCCTTTCTTCCACCCGAAAGCCAAATAATTATGGCTTTGAAAAAACCACAAAACAAGGAGCAAATTGAGCCACAAAATAAGGAACAAAAAAGCCACAAAACAAGGAAACATAATCCTTATCATAATGTTCCCTCATCAATATTGTTTTGTTTCCTAGCCTAATTTGACCACTATCCAACAATAAATTGGTGCTATTACCATTGTATAGCTTGTGCATGTCCAGTTTCGAATAAAGGCGGTGCTTTTGTTTAGTTTTTGAGTATTAAAATGGCCTGTTCAGGCCAGAAAAAGTTGAGAGAGTGAACAGTGTGATTGCTGGTTTAGCTTGTTTGTCTCGTTTATTTGTTTCTTAAGATTTATTGGACTTCGAGAAAGAAAGACTGTATGTGTGTGTGTGCGCCTGCGCTTACACATATTTATTGATCGAATCATGCAGCTGTTTATTTTGAAACGTAGTTGTGACATGAAAACTTATTTCCTTTTCTGGACCTTTTAATGAATTTGAGTTTGTTCCCTTGAAGGTTGAAGGCTTGGAAGTTGGGCTCTCATTAGGCTTGGGGATCGAGGAGGGAACTTTGAAGCTTACCCTTAAGGATTGTGGTTGTTACGTTAAAGAGATATCCATAAAATTGGATGGAGGAGCCTCTTGGCTTTATCAAGGGTATGCAATTTTCTGTTTGGTTGTGGAGAACTGTGTACTCTTGTAATTGTTGTTCCCCTGGCTCCAGCAGTCAAAACTATTATTATGCTGGTGTTCCACAAACATCTAGAAAGAAATTGCCAGGATTTTTATGTGCCATACTTTTCTTTCCATTCCATCCACCAGAAACGATCTTTTCAATGGCTACCACAAAATTTACAGACTCCGAAATCAATACTGTAATTAAGCAGCCGTTTCTTGCGAATATCTCTTCCTAAAACATATACTTCTCTGGAACTGGTCTTTTTCTGTTGTTTTGGTATTTCTTGAATGGAAAACCTTTTGCTTCTATAAAGCTAGAGTACCAAAGTTTGGTGTGTGCTTAATTGCTCCTTACTATGGACAAGTTTTTAGTAAACCACTTTCCTTGGATGTTTGCTTCATCACTGACTGGTTAATTTTTATGATTAATGGGTTCAACTAATTGTCTCTAGATTTACCAGCATTTTGGTTTCCTTATCATTGTGTGCTGTCTGACTAATGCCCCTTTTAGTTCAAGAGAAAGATCAGAATTTAATTTATTCCCATTAATAATCCATCTCCTTGTCATCCTTCAGGATGATTGATGCATTTGAAGAGCAAATAGGATCTGCAGTGGAAACTTCTATGACCAAGGAACTCAAAGATGGCGTTTTAAAGCTCGATTCTTTTATGCAAGCTCTTCCAAAGGAGGTGCCGTTGGATGATAATACTGCTTTGAATATGACTTTTGTGAATGATCCGGTATTGAGCAATTCTTCCATAGGGTTTGAGATTAATGGTTTATTTGGAAGAAGAAATGCTTCAGTCTCTGAGTACCACAATAAGGATTCACTTTCTGAGTACCGCAATAAGGATGCACAACCCTTAGTTTCCTGCTCAGATCCATCTAAAATGCTCGGAATTTCACTGGATGAGGCAGTGTTCAACTCTGTAGCAGCTGCCTATTTTAATGTAAGTATTGGAAATATTTGTGTATTTTCTTAGTGTTCTCTTGTGTTTATATGCCGATAAGCGTAAAAATGTCTTCAAAGTATTTATCATTCAGTGTCTATCTTTGGCCAGGCAGAATTTATGCAATGGATTGTAGATAAAATACCAGATCAGTCTTTTTTGAACACTGCTGGATGGAGATTTATTATTCCCCAACTATACAAGAAATACCCGAACCATGATATGGACTTGAACATATCCTTATATTCTCCTCCAGTCGTAAGGATTTCAGATCATAATATTGATGCTACCATTTACTCGGACCTGATAATCGATGTATTGGAAGAAGACAGAGTAATACCAGTTGCATGCATCTCATTGGTAAGTATATCACATGATAATCTTTCCTTTGAATAGGTAATTACGCATGATAATTGTGTAAAACAAACAATAGTAAAGTTTGGTGTTCTTTTAGGTCATTCGTGGATCCGGTTCAGTAAAAATCTCAGGCAATAACCTGGCTGGAAGCGTGAAATTGAACGACTTTTCAATGTCGTTGAAGTGGAGCAATATTGGAAATCTTCGGTTGTATCTAGTACAGGTATTCAGGTTTCACAAAAGCTTACTCAAACTAAAGTTAGTTCCTGCATTAAGTTATTAACCGTTATATATGTCTTACATTGCAGCCAGTAATGTGGACAATTATCCAGACTGTTTTCTTGCCATACGTGAACTCGCATCTCGTAAAGGGATTCCCTTTACCAATCGTTCACGGCTTCACCCTTCAAAACGCTGAACTAGTCTGCTCGAGTTCAAGAGTCATGGTCTGCAGCGATGTAATATATGAGGCATCACATTCACGCAATCTTAATTGGCTTCTGCACAGCATTGTCTAAACGCATACATCATCCTTGACTTGGTCTTTGCTTATGAGGATTCAAGGCCTCAGCATTCCCTCTTTGTATGTCACAGTTCAATGTTCATATGTAAACTTCAGAAGGAAGGAGAACCCTTCCGCTCGTTGAATGTGAAATTGTAACATATATTTTGTTCAATGTTTGTAAAAACACCGGTGTACATGTTTTCGTTAGAGAAAACTACTTGCTACATGGCTTTACGCATGCTGCTAGAGACTAACGGAAAGTCTAAACTTCGAAAAAATGAAGATTGTATGAAACCCTAAACTTCAAAAGCGAAAACAACGAAAAACCATTGGTCTTCCATTTCAGGTCCATTTCTTAATTTGTGGTATGTTTGCAAAAAGGTGCCATCCGAAGGAAGGAGTCCCTCATCTCGGAATCTTCCGCGTAACACATGACGTTAATGACAAATGCTCGATGGAAATGCACGAAGCAAAGATGACGAGATCGGAGTTTTCCAAATCCACAGTTTTGAGGGACAACTTTTCAAGAGCTGCTTGTCGTTCTCACGGATTTGACCCACATTACCTTTCCCAAATCTTGATGAACTTTCTTGGCTTTTTGTCGAGTGTATGATGAATGTTTCCCTCGTCGAAATCCAATACAGGGACTGAAGACTACACAGCTTCCCATTGCTTGGAAAGAAAGCTCATTCGGACAGCGGATTCAGTGGGAAGAGAGTCAGAGGATTCGATGGATAACAAGGTCTGGTGATTGAGGCCGCCGTAGTGTTTCAACATCCTTGGTGCTTTGATCATCTTTGTCTTCCTTTATTTCGTCCCGTTTTCGAATCTTCCAACTTTGATCTGTTTAGAGTTCTTTGAGATGTCGCCTCGTGCTTTTCTCTTGGCAGACATAATTGAAATCTAATGGGATTTTGAAGAGTTGGAGCTCTAATTTATAAGACTACTGCTACAATAAAGGGTAGGAGCCTTGAACTCCAAGCAATTGGAGATTAGGGTAAAATCTGTTTCTTGAGAGAAATAGAACACGTAGGCCCATAATGGGCTCTAGTTTGTGAAGAAAACTTATGAACGGACCTTCAAATTACGCGTCTTGTTTGTCCGTCCATAAAATTTCTCTAGCCCTTGTATCATGTTCCACCATACGTACCCCGTGGCCCCATGATTGTTTCAAACCCTCTCACCCTTGTAGCTGTGCCAAAACAAAATTTCACCCCAAGCCCTCGAGATTGAATGACTCACTTTTGTAACTAAAACATAGTCATACTACTCGTTTAATAGATGTTTGTCATGTGTTTAAAAAGTGAAACGCGCTCATTTAATAGACGTTTGTCACGTGGTGAATTAGTGACAAGAGAGTATATCTTAAAAAATCAGAATGTTGTATTGAATAGGTAAGTGAAGCCTTCGATTCCTAACAAGGAAAGAAGCAATTCCTCCCCCCCCCCCCCCAGCCCCCACCACCCCCCAAAAAAACAAGAAAGAAAGAAAGAAGCAAGCTTCTCCAAACAAATTCCACTTCATCATACTCGCAGCGAAACGCACCGTTTTGGGGTACTTCCAAAATCGTGAACCCCGCCATTCAACAGCCAAAACGCACCGTCTGGTGTCTTCTCCCTCGTAAAATTAGATAAAGCTCCCCCAAAATATCTTCGGTTTACCCAGACAGAGCAACAAAATCCACTCTCTCCACTCTGAGAAAAACCTCGCTAAAACCCTCCCTCTCTCTCTCTCTCTCTCTCTCTCTCTCTCCCCCCTCACTTTTGCTATCTTATGAGCTTCACTCTCACCACAAACCCACAAGAAAGATGCAAATTTCTCTGACCATTTCACCCTCCAAAGCCCCTCTAATTTTCCCCTTCCACCAACCCATCTCCCAAACGCCAAAGTCCCAGAGAGCTTCACTGCAAACCCATGCCAATTCCGTTAATTCCCTCAAAGGGTCGCCTTTACTGCCCGCATTCGGTCGGGCAATCGAGGACGAAGAGTACCGGCTTGCCCGGTCCCAGGTTCTCCGCAAAGGTATGGACTTGGAGGGCTTGAACATTGAGGGTCTCTCGATTGGCGGCCATGAGACCTGCATTATCGTCCCGGAGTTCAAATGCGCTTTCGACATCGGGAGGTGCCCCTCCAGGGCCATTCATCAGAACTTTTTGTTCATCACTCATGCCCATCTTGATCATATTGTGAGCTCCTCTTGCTTTGCTCTTTTGGGTATCCATTAATTTGTTTGCTTCAGTTCAATTATACAAGTTAATGGTTGTGTTAATTTATAGTTGAGTGAAAGTTTAGGACTTTGTTGTTATGAGTTGTGTAAGTTATGGGCTCGTTTATAAATGTTTCTCTGAAAAGCACTTTTGCTAGAAACGTTTTTATAGAAGCACATTCAAATTTTTAATGGAAAATTCAAGTGTTTTGAAGTTTTAACACTTCGAAACACAGAAGCACTTAGGCGCTATGCGTCATCTGAAAGTGCTATTAGCCATATTAAAAGCACTTCCAGATTTCGTGGCTTTCAAGTCAACCATCTATGTATCCACAATTTCTTATAAGTCAGTGATTGTGTTAGTTTATAACTATTGAAAATTTGTGACTTTATTGGAAGTTCTGTAAGTTATGAGCTAGTTTGGAAATTATTCTTTAAGAAGCACTTCTACTAAAAACGCCTTTGTCATACAAGTGTTTTTCCATAAAGCACTTGGAATCCTAGAAGCACTTTTAAGATTTTTCCATCAAATGTTCATAAGCATTTTTGGTTATGTGAAAGCGAATTTAGCCATTTGCAAAGCACTTCCAAACAGGCTCATAGTTTAGGTTGGTGTAAAAGCAAATTTGGTGGCTTCCAAAATCAACCATGCATCCGTGTTCTGATGACTAGCTGCATCCACATTTGATTACTTTTAATCTTCTAAGACAGAACTATTTTGCTTCATTTGGAGGTTGAAATGTTAGTATGTGCTTGAACTGTATTTAACGTTTCAGGGTGGGCTGCCGATGTATGTAGCTAGTCGTGGTTTGTACAACTTGAAACCTCCAACGGTATTTGTGCCTCCTTGTATTAAAGAGGATGTGGAGAAGCTAATAGACATTCACAGAACGATGGGTCATGTGGAATTGAATCTTGATTTGGTTGCATTGGATGTTGGTATGTAGCAATAGTTTAGTGGGATTGTTTATATCTCTTCATTCCTGAGGTGATAACATTACACATTTGAATTCAGGTGAAACATATGAATTGCGGAATAACCTTGTTGTCCGGCCATTTAGGACTCAACATGCTATACCTAGCCAGGTGCGTGCTTCATCAAATTATAGTTCATCTACATAGTTTACTGAAATGTTTCTGGAACTACAAATGTAAATGTTCAGAATGGTAGGACTAGTTTATTTTTAATAGAGGCATATGCAACAAATGGGCCATGGCTTCTTTCTTTTTACTATAAGATCAGGAATCATTATTTCCATAGTATTGGATTCATGTGGTGGGTCTTGGGAGCATATCCACTACGTCCCAGACTCATATTATTTGGGGTTATAAAGTCTTTACAAGCGAGGCCTTTCGTTCTTGATGTCATTGCTTGCTATTATAGATAGTCCAATATAGCACGTGTATGCAACCTAAAACTCAGAGTTCAGAATATCATGCAACTTCTTTTTATTTTTAATTTTCAGGGTTATGTGATTTACTCAGTTAGAAAAAAGCTGAAGAAGCAGTACATTCATCTAAAAGGGAAGCAGATTGAGAAATTGAAGAAGTCTGGTGTTGAGGTTTGTAATAGCTGCATAATAGTTTTGTGTTTATCTTGATTAATTGGTATTGATTTTGATTTTTGCTTTCTAGATTACAGACGTTATATTGTCACCAGAAGTAGCCTTCACAGGGGATACAACGTCAGATTATATGCTGGATCCACGCAATGCTGATGCCTTGAGGGCAAAGATTCTTATAACTGAGGTGTGAAGAAATCTTATCCTTTAGGAGTGCTTTCTGTTGGATATAAAATGTAGAAATATAATCATCTGCTTTTGATATGATTCAAACACTGCATATTTAGTTCCTTGACGGCTATTTCCGGAGTCGCATCATACATGTTTAGGAGAGTTCACTGACCAACATAATTACAGTGGATTCCATGCATAAATTGCCAGGCATTTTATTGTTGGCCCTCAGTAGACCGGGAATTTAATCCCATTAATCATCGTTTACTGGCAGTCTTTAGATGTGTTGTGGAAATTTTCTAGGTTAAGTGGTTGTAGGCATTGGTAATTTTAGGTCTGTTGTGAAGAAGGATATATTGAATACGAATCTTTTCGGAAATGGCTCAACATTATGGTAGAGTGATTTCATATGAACTTATTTTCTAAATTTTTGTTCATCTCTATGGAAGTGAATATACACAAACACAGTTCCATAATTTGGTGAAAAATATGTTTTAACTGACGAGATCTTTGACAGGCAACTTTTCTGGATGAAGGGTGCAGCATTGAGCATGCACGGCAACATGGTCATACACATATAGACGAGGCATGTGATCAATTAGCATTTTTCTATGGGTTTTTTTTTAATGATTTTTGAGATAGTTTGCTCTGTCCCTGCAGGTTTTGTATATGTTTTGATTAATGACTAGGCTGCATCTTTTCACCGAAATTGTAATTGTAAAATTTACTCTGTTAACGCAGATCATTGAGAACGCCCAATGGATAAGAAATAAGTCAGTTCTGTTAACCCATTTTTCCTCCCGCTACCATCTGGAGGTAATCGCTTATCTGAACCATGTCTTCTTGTTTTTGTTTCTATTGGTAACATTGAGTGAAAGCGTCCTAGCTTACGGCATGTTGTTGCATATGGATATTCTGCATGTGTATCGGATGATCATTTGATTGTTTCAGAAATAACTCAATGAATTGTTCTCCTTCAATTGCAGGACATTCGTCAAGCTGTATCAAGGTTGCAGTCCAAGCTGTCAGCAAAAGTGATCCCTCTTACAGAAGGTTTCAAATCTATCCACGCTTAGATTCCTAAATTTTTAGATCATTTTGTCCATTACTATATGTAATATGTATAGCGATAGAGAAAAAATGTAATCGGATTTTCGGTAGATCAATTCTAGGCTTCTGTTTGAGTTATATCATTGCTAGGTTGTGATCGTGGACAAGTTTCTTATCAATACAAACCTCCATTCGAAGATCCTCGCACGTTCCTTTGAACTAAATTATAGTAACACCATGATACTTTGTGTGTCCGTGTGTGTGAGAGCTCGCTCGCGTTGTATGTGCACGCAAGAAGATTAGGCGTTTAAGAATTGAAGAAGAATTATTTTGCAAGAGAAAATTTGAGCTGAATCTAAAGCAGTCTTCATTTCATTCAAAGTAGAGTTTGAAATCTGAAACCCAACTGTAAAACTATATATCAATCCGGTTCAGACGTCAAATTTCTGAGACTTCATGGAAGGAAACTGGCGCACTGGATATCATCGTGCTCTGTAACTTCAACACAGCATCGAGTTGATCCGGAAAATGATATATCGCCATCTTCCCCAAATTTGGAGCATGTTCGAGAATATACCTTGCAAACTCGACAGCATTAGACCCATGGTACAGCTGCAATGCTACCTCCTGGATTTCAGAAATAAAAGCAGGATTCTGCAACTTCCAGTATCCCATAGCAAACCCTGAACACTAAAAGGCGGTAACACGTCGGAAAATTCTCAGAAATACAAACAGATAGAGTACTACAATTTAGAAGACGAAACGAAGAACTCAACTTACATTAGATTCGGTAGTAGTACTGCCGCAATCCTGTACTTTCCTAGAATTTATAGACAAAGATCTCAAACTAGGCATTCCGCGTAAAAGAGCGACGAGTGCAGGGATGAAGCCATCATTCAAATTAAGAGTTTGAATCGACAAATCACAAACACCGTCTAATTGTAGAGGCACGTAGGAGTCCATCGAGAAAGCCTGAAATGCCAGTCAGTAAAACACTGCAGAAAACCGAATTCTGATTCAATTTACTAAATTTGTGAAGTTCAACGTCTACTACCTTGACAATTTCGTCGTTCAGAATAAGAACTCTAACCCGGCGTATGCAACGAAGAATGCAAAACAAGACATCGAAGTCAACCACTCCACAAGTCGAAGAAATCTCAGCCCTCTCCAAGCCCACGAGTTTTCCAAGTTCTACGTGAGTGCCGAAATTCCCAAGCCACTGCAGATATTTAAGATTTGGAGTCGAAAACTCGAAGGATTTCTTGCTAGGATAACAGCTACCAACCAAGTTGACACATATCCTTTCAATTTTGTCGCCTGAAATGTTAAGACTGCAGCCGTAGTCACTGAAAAGATCAAGAAACACAAAACTAAACGATTCCAAAGACAAGCTTTCTAAGTTAACGTCCTTTAAGCCGTAAACATGATAAAGATGCAAGTCCTTGAGGCATCGGCAGCAATGTGAGATCCATTTCCAGAACACATCTCCTACTATCACAACACTACTCAAGTTAAAGTATTCGAGATTAGACGAAAAATCCAAGGAAGCAGCCGCATCGCTGATATAACACTCCATGTTGATCACAACCAGAGACCTCAAAGATGGGCAAAGAAAGAGAGAAGTAGGAAGCCTTGGATACCAAACACTTGAAGCAATCCAAAGATCAACCACTTCAACATTGCACCTCACTGCAATCTCGATCCATTTACTCAGTCGAAACTTTTCTTCGTCACAAAAACAGCATTCAATACGGCCAGCATTCTCATGTATATCGTGATTTCTCCAAGAAAAATGGAAGCTCAACATCTTATTATCCCCGCGTTGCCTCAAGAATCTGTCGATAGAATTCAGCACTCCTTTGCTCGTGCTGCAACGCAAACGCACATCAGAAAAATCGTTCAGGTTCAAAAACGGAGTTGACAGACAAAACCCTTGGCTTCTTTTGGACACGGAGCCAACCCGAGTGAGGTCCTTGAATGAGAGGAAGGATAGAATATGATGAGCGATTTCTTTCGGAAGATTACTGAATCTGTCTGCCATGCTTTCTTCAGTACAACAAGATCACAGAGAAGAAGCAAAAGGCAAGTCACAGCTTCACAACAGAGGAAAATGCTGGTTTGATTGCCGGCCGAGATTCTTGTTAATGTTGCTCCAAAACATTTGAAAGTCCACTTAAATGGCTTGTACTAATCTCGAGTAGGATAATACTTTCGATCATTTTGAGTGCAAAAACTATTGTTCCTAACTAATCCACCTGTTAGCCAAGCGGGTGTGAAGTTTTATCACAAAAGGCATCTTACATTAGAAGTGAAACCAGAATTCCGATGTGAGACTTCTTACATTCTATGACAAATTTTTTAGCAGAAGTGTAGCGAATTCACATGCGATACAATGTTGGATCATATGCTGATCTCTACACTCTTATGAGTTAACGACAACGTTAGCAATACAAGGATATATATAGGCCAAGAAAACGTATTTGCAAAAGCTATGACAAGGAAATAGAAGGAGCGGGTGGATGACGAAGTTGATATTTCATCGACATAAATTACAGTACTGAAAAAATGTATACATGTTTTATATAAAAGAAGTGGAATAGTAGAACCACATCACGGGGCTACATCTCCTCCGTCTGGCGGCCGTTTACGGTCAAACCCCCAACATTCTGTTTGTCCTGGCAAAATATTTCACTTATTTCCGTTCATCACAGTTCCTCCTCACTGTCGGTTCTGTTAGTGAAGATATGTTGTCAAGAAACTCTACCTAATCTCTAATCAAGCTAACCGTGATTACAGAGTACTACCACTACACTAAACCAGTCCAATTTTCGAAATCAAGGGAAACAATTCAGAAATGCAGCAATGACACTCGGGAATTCCATCAGCTTCAGTTGTGCAAGATGGGATTTTGAGTGTTGCAGATCTTTTTCCATTCGGAGAAACATCTACATCAAACACAATCTGGACGAGAAGATTTCGCCAACCATTTTGTCAAGGAGCAGATGTAAACAGCAGGGATGCATTTGTTCCTCCGAAGCCAAAAGAGTTCGACAAAGCTGCTCTTATTGGCATGGTCTTTGAAGTTGTCAGAGGCATGAAAGCATCCTTAAATACTGGATCTGGTTGTGACAGATTAAGCGTTGGTGGTGCAATTCCCTGCAATAAAACAGGAAAGCAACAAATCAAAAGACATGTAACAACACAAATCCACTAATATGTTCGCATGATATGCAATAACACAAGTCCACAAAATGTCGACTTTACTATATTATCCAGGTGAGAACACAGGTAATGTAGTTTTGTCTCGTTTATTTAAATCGCCCCATTGATTAAGCATGCTAGCCCTACCGGGAAAGGTTAGGTGCATGACTTTGTCATGAATCTTCAAAGAAACTATATATTATCAGTCAGCTACGTTTTCTGCAGATATTTGTTTCCATCTCAATCATCAAAGGAGCAACTTACATGGTGTATGGCCAAAATAGAAAATATTGCTTCAACAGCTCCAGCCGCACCAAGGAGATGACCAACAGCTCCCTGAAATTTAAATGTATACGAATAAAACAACTATACAACACCACCTAGATACAACCGACAGGTTCCTAATATTGAACTTCATGAGTTGCGTTTTTTTTTTTCGGAAGCTAAGGTACTTGAAAATACTATACCTTGGTGGAGGACAATGCTAAAGCACCAGATGTCACATGGTCAGAGAAAATGGTTTTGATAGCATTGGCTTCTATTGCATCACCTGATTAGTACATTAAAACAAGATGAGCCACATCCATACTAGTTCTAATACATCCTGAAACTCTAAAGCGAACAGCTGAAAACACGAAGTTGTAGCAACTTCTAAAGGTCATAAACACTTACCCAAAGGTGTCGATGTAGCATGCGCATTTACATAATCCACTTGTTTAGGATGAAGGCCTGACTGCGAGTCAAGAGCAGGTGCATTACTATAAACCACAGAAACTTAACTATATGATGAAGAATTAGCTCAGGACACCTAATAGATCATACCACAAACAATAAACTTTCTAGGGGCCAAGTTAGAGCAATCATACGGTACCTATCAACTTTTTGAAGTTTAATAGCCAAGTAATTTTAACTATCATCATTGGATATAGATTTTCTACTTTTGGAATGACATCCTTGGATATAAATTGTGCGACTCAGATTAAAAAAAAAAAAAAAAAAAAAAGATTTTGAGAATGGCATATACACCCATTAAGGTTTTACCTGTCTAATGGCATGTGTCATGGCCAGAATGGCACCTCTTCCATCAGTATGTGGTTGAGTAATATGATACGCATCACCTGTACAGGCTCACTATCTTCAGAAACTAGTAAATTACCGGAGCATTACAAAACATATACAATATATTTAGTTTATGACAAACAACCTGACATGCCATAACCACGAATTTCTGCATATATTTTTGCTCCTCGATTCTTTGCATGATCAAGCTCCTTCATTGGAAAATACAAACCCAATAGTAAATACACCAACTAAAAACTGAAAGAAACAAGAGAAGACTTTAAAGAACTAATTTTCTAGAAATAGACGTCCGAAGTACCTCCAAAACCACAACACCAGAACCTTCACCGATTCTGGGATCATAAGTACAGGTTAGACAACAGTAAGCATCAAGAAACAAAACAGAAACACACAAATCATGCAAACAAACCTTTTTAAGAATATGTACTTACACAAACCCATCCCGACCACAGTCAAAAGGTCGTGATGCTTCTTGTGGGGAGGAATTGTATTTCGTGGTCAAAGCCCTTGACCTGGAAAACAAGAAGAAGACTCCTTTAAACAAGACAAAAGTATAAACAAAGTACAACGCCCTTAAAAGTGAAGCTACTTTTGTAAGTAGAGCCAAATACGTTACAACAAATGCAGGTTAGAAATTCGGTATCAGAAGATTGTGCACGTGTGCGGTACATGGCTAAGTCACATAAAGGCTTATAATACTATATAGCAGTGGAACAACATACTTGCAAAATCCTGCTATTGATAAAGCATCAATGCTAGACTCTGTGCCTCCAGCCACCATAACATCTGAATCTCCAAACTGAATCATCCTTGTGGCATCACCCAGAGAATGTGCTCCAGTAGCGCAAGCTGTTACTGCAGCATGATTTGGTCCCTAAGCTTAAAAACAACACCAGAAGCATGCTTTACTACAAGAAAATATGTCTGCATGACCTTCAAACTAAGAAGAGACTTTTCGGTTTGAAAATTGAAAAGAGAAGAATATAATTCATGGCTTAGTGAGGGAAATGAGTTGCAGTCATTTGTGTTCTTGGCACTCTTTCAACTATACCCTGTTGGTTACTTCAACGGTTAGGTGCCAGCTTCAAACTTGAAAAAAGACCAACATGACAGCTAATGACCTACATCTCGGTCCACATTGGTCCTTGAATAATACATCAGAACAGAATGTATCTCAGAAAGTTGTTCACGTACCTGAAATCCATATTTCATGCTGATATGACCAGATGCCATGTTGATTAGTATCCGAGGAATGAAGAAAGGACTAAGACGCCGAATACGCTGGTTACACAATCAGAAACAGCACATATCAAGTTTGTTCTTTCTACCATTCCCAGATCATTGCATAAATATTATGACAACCCAAAATGCAAAACCAAAAAACCAACCTTCTCACAAATCATTTGTGCAGCATCCAATATGTCACTGATACTTCCAGTTCCCCCACCAACTGAGACACCCTGTCATTCTCCAAGTTCAAATATACCTCGTTCTTTTTTAAATTTGAACAAACTTAAAAATTTGAAATTACCGTTCTTTCCCTCTCTTCCGGCTCAGTAGGCATCCAATTAGCATCTTTAAGTGCTTCTTCAGCAGCACACATAGCATACCCAATAAATCTCGCCATCGAACGATGATCCTGACAAAATATACACATACATTTCAAACATTTCAGTAAAAGCCTGAAACTCTCGACATTTTTTTATACAATGAGTCGGACATACTAAATTGGTATCGAACTCACTATCCAACTAAGACCTCCACTTACGAGTTACAAGTGCGAAGAAATATCAGCAAATCGTAGTACTAAATGGCGAAACTTTCAAAATTTGATACTAAAATTAAGCAAATTACCTTGGAATTGAGCCACAGTTCCTCGTTGAATTCACCTGGTTTGGTTCCACAGGGTACGATTGCAGCAACTTTGGAGGTGAGCTGGTCGAAGGTGTACGATTGGGTGTCTGAATCAAAGCCGTTCATCTTGATATCTTGATGGGTCAGTGCCCTTATGCCGCACTCGCCTTCTATGAGTCTCTTCCACGTCGTCTCCACTCCGCAGCCCAATGGCGTCACCATGCCCAACCCTGCAAACCAGAGCTCAGCAAGCTAAGATTACAGAGAGGAGAGAGAGGGGGAGAGAGAAAGAGAGAGTACCAGTGACGACGACTCTGCGGGAACGAAGAGGATGAGGGGGGGTGAAGAAGGACGAGGACATGCGACGACTGAAGAGTTTGCGCCAAGCGGGAGACGCCATTGTTTTCTTCGAAGCGCCAACAATGGCTATGGCATTTTCTGTTCAACTCTTTTTGACGACTGTTGCATTGAGACATCTTAATGGGCCGCTTGATTTTGGGCCTTGCACCTAACTCAGGAGAGCCACTCATGTGTACCGTTTCAGTGAATGTTGTGAAGTCTTGTAGATAAATATTTATGTGTCACGTGTCACGTTTTTGTGTTATTGATACATGACGTCACAATAGTTTTAATCAATTATGTTTTGGTGGTTCCACGTGAATCGTCTCAACATTGTAAGTGAATTACACCTTTATTATAAATTGTGTCAGTTTTATGTGTTTAATAGCATTACTCTTTCTATTAAATTAGACTAATATCTTGGTTGCTGTTTTATGAACTTACAAATATTGATACTAAACTTATTGAATTGAACAATAATCCGAATATACAAAACAAAATAATATTTTTATGTTAAATTGACCCAAATACTGATACCAATAGTCGTAACTCGTATTGTTGTAGTCGGATTATTGTTTAGTTTAACAATAACCCTAAACTCAATACTACAACAATAGAACTTGAGTTTTAACACAAAACGATTCAAGCAGAAATAATCGTAAAGTATTTTTTCCTCTGTATTTATGATAAGAGCTCGACTCTCATGTTTTCATTTTGTTGAATAAAACTAACTTGCATCATAAATTACAATGCAAGAGAAACTGGTAATTACAAGAGAAGTGATGCAGCTAAAGGATTGGGGACTTGAGGACCTGGGCTTGCTTGTGGGGATAAAAAGTCCACCATCACTAGAGCTTTAGAAGCAACAAAAGAAGGAAAAAGCAAATTTGAGATAGTGAGAGAACCCACTATTTCTCATTGGAATATTTGAAAAGCTTTGGTCAATTACGTAAATGTCAAACCGTGAACAATAATTAACTTTGACTTTGTTACGGGGGAAGTACTTTATACACTTGGAATGTCGCGGTGAAAGAATTACTACCATGCGTAAAAATAAGCGTTGAATAAAGTTTTGTCATCATGTAAGAAATCAAACACAAATAAATACATGATTAAGTTGAAATATCGTTATCGGGACATCTAATTCCAAGTAAGTTTCTCCATTATCCATGTGAGACTGTGAGTTGTTAATGTCAAAAAAAATCAAAAGACAACGAAAACACTAGAAGTTATCATGAGTCATGAACAGAACAATCCACATGTCATCATGTAATTGGAGGAAAGTGTAAATGGCTCCTAAACAAGGAAGGGGATCCTCTCATATCCCTTCCATCAAATTCATCCAATTAAACAATTCGGATCCTTGAAATTTGATCAAACGACTAAAAATAGAAGGTCCCTTTAAAAGTTAAAATAATTTTAGCCGTTGGATCAAATTTCAAGAATCCACATTAAGTGATTGAGTGGATTTAATGAAAGGAATCCGGAGTACGTGGTCCAGAGGAACACCATGAATGCGTACTAATATGGGTGAGGCTTTGGGGGAAATAATCCCTCCTGTGGATTGAATGATCAGAAGAAAAGGAAATCTGGGCTTTTCTGCGCGGCCTTCAACAAGAACCAGGAAGAAGCAGAGCATCATACAAAATCACACCAAAACCAAAATCTCTCTCTCATCTTTCTCTTTCCATTATAAATACGGAATGATATTTAATATATGCAATAAAGATAAACACGTACTGCAGTAATCTCTCTATCTCCTCTTTGCTTTCTCTCTCTTCTACTGTTTTGTCTCCCACCGCAGTAGGACAGCTTTGTCAGTGAGAGACGCCCAAAAGCCAAAAGCCAAAAGCCAAAACACGAATCCGAGTGCTCAATAACCTTCATCAATCTGATAAAATCGACGCTTCCTTGTAACGCCTCCTACTTCTCTTTCTACCCATCTCTCTCTATAAATCTCGCTCTTTTTTTTTTTCCCTTCCCACTTTAGGCTTTTATCAAAGACGCAAATTTTGAATTGACCAAAAACAAAAAAAAGAGACACAATTTTTGACGAACCCAATTCGATTTCTCCGGTTTTTGATCTGGGTTTTGCTTGTTTTGTGATTTAGAAGTCGTTTTCTCATCTGGGTCGGTGCGAAATCTCGCTGCAACTAGGCTATGAGGAAGAGGGAGAGGGAGAACCCATGTGGGGTTTGTGGGCACTATCACAAATACGAAGAGGGCGAGGTCTGTGGGGTCTGCGGCCATCGAATGCCGGCGGTAGCTGAGAGAACTTCGATCCAAGTTAGTGCTTTTCCGTCTGAGATCTTGCCGGAGTTTCTCTATTTGGGCAGCTACGATAACGCTTCTCGCTCTGAACTTCTCAAGACTCAGGGAATCTCTCGTGTTCTAAATGTAATATTTTGTATCTTTGATTTTTATGCCTTGGTTATAGAATTGTAGATACAAAATGCGTTTCTGGTCCGGTTTTTCTCTTTGGAATGAATCAGTTTAGTTCAATGGTTCGATGTTTGTAGCCGAAATCGTTTTTAGCATGTTGGTTGTGCTAATTAGACTTTCATTTGGAGACTGTATTTAGGATGGATAAGAGATACTAAAGCTATAATCTTATATATGATAGGGGATTGATCATATCTGCGAGGGGACTTGCAGTATTCGGAAGTGCTTTGTTTATATAAATAATAGGGAAGTCAATGAGATAGCTACAAGATCATCCCTTGTTAAATGGAATGGTTGAGATCAAAAGTTATCTTGTCTATTAGATTGAAATGGTTGGCTGTTGAGATAGATAGCAGAACATGAAGAAGCGAATAGTAGCATTCAAGGATATGCTGCTTAGTGGTCATCGGGATGGGTAACTCCTCTGCAGTAGAAGATTCATAATTCCAGATGAGAAGTAAGAAAGGCGGATTAAGGCTGTGTCTAGGGTTATGAATATATATTGGATAATGACTTAGTTGTTCACTACTTGACATCAACTGATTTATGATCATTGGGTTGATTTTAATGATTTTTACCTTGTGTTGTGTTGGTTGAAATAGCAATTCAGTCTCCAACATTCAAAGGCTTGACGTTCTTGTGTGATGTTTTCTCCCTCTATGTGCAGACGGTTCCTGCTTGTCAAAATCTCTATAAGAATTCGTTCACTTATCACTACCTCCAAGATGACAAAATTTTGCAATTTGAGGATGCAAATCAATTTTTAGGTGTGTACTTTCTTTGTGACCATAATGACACATATGTTGTTTAATGTATTCTAGATTTCAGCTCGTTGTATGGTTTTGATTTTTGGATATTTGTCATAATATGTTTCACTAATACAAATTTGCCCTATCAAACTCAGTCTTTATATATAGCTGTGGGGACCTACTGTTTACATCAGTAACTGACATGCACACATTTAACATATTGTTCACTGTCGCTTTCATTTTATCCGAGTACATTGACAACTTCAATTGGTTCCTAGTTTTTCTATAGATTTTCCTCCTGACATAGTATTTAGGTCAAAGAATATACGGAGCCACTGAAACTTGGTTATGGAAACATTAAAATATTTGTGTTGATGGGTTATTCAATGCGGGATCTTCATAACTAAAAGGATCGGTTTTTAATGAATAGGATTATTGATAGTTTTTTTATTTTTGGTAATTAGATTATTGATGGTTGAATTTGATATGTTTTGATCATTATGATAGCACGCCACTGCATGGTTTCTTGATTCGCATTTGCCTAATTGCCCCCTTTTGCATTCTGGTACCTTCCACTGGTTCAGTGGATTTGCAACCTTATAGGTTTGTGTCAGCTTTCCCAATAGAGAATTAGAATCAAGATATGGACAAAGGGCCATAAATCAATCTTGACTTATGGAGGATTGGAATAACGAGACAGGCTTTTTTCGTACTGGCAGTCTGTTACCTTTCTGATAATTTGTTGGAAGAATTCTTTCTAGTAATCTTAAATTGATCAATTTTAGATATGACACGTGAACCACACTCTACTAGGTTAAGTTAATACAAATATTAACTAGTCCACGCTTTGCAGTTGCTGATCTATTGTGTTTTTTGGTCGCAAAACATCATTCAAGTGTATTTATAGCATTTAATTACTGTAACTGACCTCAAAATTTTAACACTTACTAGCGAATGGCTTCGCTATTGAATTTCAGAATTGCGATGCTAGCTTGGATATTCTTAGTATAATTAGCAATTCAAAATTTGCATTGTTTGCTTAATTTTCTTGCTGAACGAAGTGAAACTGTGCTTAATCTTGCAGAGCAATGTGAAAGGGACAAAGCTCGCGTTTTAGTGCACTGCATGTCTGGGAAAAATAGGTGAACTACTGAAAATCATGTTTTTTTCTTTTTAGTTACTAGTGTACATAACGGTGCACTGACATGCACACACATGAGCTATAGAGTGTTTCATAAATAGTGCATCACATAGCCTGTGCAATTAATACGGTGTAGTCCACACACCCTTTTTTACCTTCCACACACCCCCCTGTTAATTTCTGTCCTTTGATCTTCTTGAATTCATTCAATCTGATGGCTAGAGGGGTGTGTGGAAGGTAACAAAGGGTGTGTAAATGGCACCACCCTTATAATTTGCTAAACCACCAGTCTAGTGGTTTTTAAGAAAGATAAATCATCTTTTTTTGTTTTGCTTTTGAGATAATAACTATGTTGATTCTTACAGGTCTCCAGCTATTGTAATAGCTTATTTGATGAAATCGAGGGGATGGAGACTTGCACCGAGTTACCAGTGGGTGAAAGAACGGAGACCTGCTGTTGAATTAAGTGAAGGTATGCAATGAAGATTTGTTGCAGCATTTCTTAGGAGGAGCAGAAAGCAAATGGAATTCCATGATTGTCAAACCTTCTGAATATTACCTAGCAATATTCATGCATAAAGGTAGTGTCACTTGTTCTGAACAATTATACATCTCTGACATTCATTTGTGTTTATGGATGCAGCAAATTACCGTCAACTGCAGGAGTACGAGGAAAAGATCTGTGGATCAACTGACAGTAGCCACCCAACCTTGCCAGCCTTCCCACCGGCAGCTGCACCTTCGTTTAGCTTTGGCTTCCCAAGAGCCAATGATCCAGTTCCCCTACCTGCATTTAACAATGTTGGCGCTACCTCCATTTTTGCCCGGCCTCCCATAGACATTCCTCCTCAAGACTTTACATTCGGAGCCAGCCAGCCTCAAAATGTCATCTCAGGAAGCGCTTTCAGTGCAAACCTGCAGAATTCAAACCCCAGTGATATTCCAATGGATAGTTCTTGAGTTTCCTGTTTTCTTAAACCCCTTTTGCGGATCAAAGTGTTGGTGCAAAGTATCCTGACTCGGATGAGTTTTATTAATATCTGGATGTAAAGTGGGAGTGGCTGCTCATACTTTTTTAGCTTATAAGATTTCACAGGGTGATAAAAGATGGCTTCCTTTTTCAGTCTCTAGTTTCAGTTCTGTAAGGTATATTTTTCCATGAACGCGTGATCCAATACAAAAGTTTTCTTACGGTATATGCACCTCTTTTTTGGTATGTTATTTTAAACACAAGTGCAGTTCGAACTTGAGACCTCTTCGAATAACATAAGTATTACTTCACCAAAAACTGTTGGTGGGCGGCGTTTGAATCTAAAAATGGAACAGCCGTACTATAATTAAAACGAGGGCGTTGGACCGGCAGCGAGCGGCGGCGGAGTCTAAAACAGCCATTTTTATTTACAATGTTGACCTGACATGATCTTAAGCCAAGTAATCATATATTCAACAATGTTCTACTCGGATATGTTACAATGTAAGGCAAAAAGTGCAGCCAAGCATGCATTACAGGCAACGCAATACAGTAGAGATCACACACAGACATTGCAGACTCTTTGCTTGGAAATGTGTCTTTAGGAAACAAATGTCTCAAGGGTGGACTTGGCAAGCCATAATAAGCCCGGATCATCTCGCTTCAGCACAAGATAAGTCTCTTGCTTTCCAACTTCATCCACGACGCTTTCGTTGAAGCCAATCAGGAGAAGGAATTCCATGGCAGCTGTTATGGCAAAATTGAAAAAGGGCAAAACAAAAACAGTTATCACAAAAGCTCGATCGTTAGATGTACAAGCATGACCGTCCCGTGATTATTATCCAACCCTTCAGGGTTCCATTTAAGGTTTTTCCCAAGCCACGTCAATAAATACAGAATCTAAATGTACGGGAAGTTGCATACCTTTGTAGTTTGCCACATTCCTCTGGATTGCGGGGTTCGCCTGCAATGTATGTCCATCGGCTATTAGGAGAAATATTTAAGAGGAAACTCCACCTGTTCAAGCTAAATTTAATGAAAGACTATTAATGGTAACAATGTCCGTACCTTGCGAAGTTTCCTGTATTTCATCTCACCTGGGTGTTCAAGCACATTCCTACAAAAAAAGTGTATGGATAAGCCACAATCAACAACCCAATGCATAAAGGTCTACAGATGACCCAACAATGCATTTCTATCTACTTCATGTGCTACCTGAGTTCTACATTGCTTCAGAGCAACAAGTTCAATATAACCGCGACCCTATCATGATGTTTCTAAAAAGATAAAACCAGCTGGTATGCACTGCCCAGAATTTTTTACGTGTATGGAGAAAGGCAAGAAGTTAACCAAATTAGATTACTGTACCTAATTATCTTAAAGAGTGTTTGGAGGACTGTGGTAGCCTGTGTGGGATTAACCTCAGCTTGCAGCATCTTAATGTTCTCCTGCAAGCGTTTACAAAAAATTGTAACAGGGTCTTGAATTCTCTGAAACTCTTGATCATCTGGATCGGGTTCATCAATCTGCATTCTGGATGTATCCTGTGGATGCACCAAATTAGTATCAGGATCAAGATCTGCCCGAGTGACTCCATTTGATTGAGAATCATCAGGATCAGGTTCATAATAAGCCTTCCTTGGATTGTCTTCATGTTTGATGGTTTCAGTAACCAAAGAACTGTCGTGTTTAGGTCTTATAATATTTCCAAATGAACCATATCCTAAATTATCTGCTTTTGCATCCAAGTCATCAGGATCAGGTTCATCCACATTATTCCTTGCTTGACCCCTGCTTTCCTTAATATCCATATTATCAGGATCTGGTTCTTCACGAGACTCGGTCCCCGCTAACTCAGGTTGACAGATCATAGACTCACCGAAATCTTTTCCAAATAAGGTCCCGCTTCCCGTAAATTGTGAGGATGATTCATTAGTTCCCTGAGAATCATCAGGACTGGGCTCAAACTTGTTCTGATTATCAGACGGGGCATCAGGATCAGGCTCTATATCAGGGTTCTTCTGAAGTTTGGATTCTTTTTGCATATTTGACCCGGAATCATCAGGATGTGATTCTTCATGTGCTACAGAGACACTATCATGAGAAACAGTTGCCATACGGTGATAAGCAGCAACCACTGAAGCTGAACGAGCGCTCGGCAGCCGATCGGATATATTTCCTCCAAGCTTCTGAGAAGAATTACTTCTGTCTCCAACAATGAAGTCTTCTTCATACCGTTCCGGGTACCGCACTCCACTCAGTGTGTGACTTGTTGATCTCGTCCAATCTAAACTCTCAGCTTCTTGGTTCAACTAAACAGAGATAATATTAAATTAAAAATGAAGGCAACTACACTGGAACATTACCATGGAAACTTAAAAGAACATGCATCCACTGTATTTGTTACCTGTTTATCCAAAGCATAAAAGTTCGCATCATGTTCAGAATATACCATGTGAGCCTGAAATAAATAGAAGAACGGTATAAGGTCCCTAAAACCGCAACACCGTGTAATGTCATCATGCATATACTACAAAAAGCTTCTGCAGACATATAACGTACCAACAAAAAATGCGCGCACACACTGAAAATGTAGAGTACATAACTATAAATAGCTTACAAGTTCATGCAGAAGAGTTTTCTTGATACTTTCATATTTCCTGAAACCCTTGAGGTCATCTGTTCGAAGACGCAGAGATATCTCCTCTCCATGGTTCTGCAACAGTAAGCAAGCGACGCCAAGAAATGTAAAGCAAAGAAAATATACTTGTTCTCCTATTTTCATAATTTATTATGACGTGTAGAGTGATTACCTTATTGAAGCCGAGGATGCATTTGGGACTTATGCCAACATAACCAACAGGGGCCATTTCAGTCATGATTCCCACACGCCAACGATGCTTTAAAAAGAACAATGCAAAGATAAATTATCAGCGGTGGCATCTGAGTACAAGGGAATTCAATTTATCAATACAGAGCAAATGCACTGCATACTGGACAGTCTGTTTATACGAGTGTGGGAATATGCATTCCATGGTACCTTGTTCATGACAGAAATAATTCCAGGATCTGCAGCAAGCATGTGCATTCTTTTCAACGCCTCTGAAGCCGGAGGGTTCAACTACAGACATTTAACTACAAAGTTGAAGTTCCACGCCTCTATCAAAAATTGATAAAGCAATAAATTTGGTCATATATAATGTTAGAATACCTCAATTCCTGGAAGTTGAAGTGTCTGGAATTCACAAAAGATATAAGGTCCTTGCGGAAGTTTCAGACTCTGAGGCCTGCCTGTCATCCGCTGCCTCAGTCTCTTTTCCTCTTCATCAAATCCAGCTATCCTTAAGTTTGCCTTTGCACTTTGTAAAACCTCATCAACCTCGTTTTCAGACACTCCCATCATTCTGATGGACTTCCCCTAAAAAAGAACAAATCAATCAGTTAGCATGCAAGAACTCCGAAAGTTCAGTTATAGAAATTTAATCAATCAAAGTCACATCCATCTTATCCCCTTTAATACATTCATTGCACATATATTCATTAATGAAACTTGAACAGAAATTAGAAGGGTGCTAAAGTTTCCTTGTCGTCTAAGTCGCTGACATGAAACTTCCGATAGGACAGTTCACGTCTTATAGACAAGTAGAACAACCAAACTCCAAAAGCAGTAGCAATATCTAGGTAACTATTTAAGTATTCAGAAGAAATGAACCGAATACACAAACACCAACTAAATACGATACCTCAATGATGGAAGCTTCCTGTAAACTCAGGTTCTGATGCTCATCAGAGAAGGGAGACAACATTTTTGAACTTTTATCCGAGAACTGCGGAATAATTAGCCTCATCGTATCTGCTTTAACATCCGTTAACTTTTGCAGTTCATGCCCGAGATCCTTAACAGTAGCATCCGAACTGATCTCCACATTAAACCTTTTACCTCTCCATATGACCCAAATATTGTGCTCCACTTGTGGATCTTCCATGTTATCCTACAAAGCCAAAAATTTCAACTTTTAACACGTAATAATGTATCCACAACTACCAATAAACCAAAATTACCAGCCTTTTCAAAGAAATAATCATTTTTTCAGTTCCATCATCAAACTATTGAAATCACAAACAAAACCCACATCAAGTTTTCAACTTTATCCACTGAAAAAAAACCCCAACAATACCCACATACAATTAATATCAAATTTCAACGAAAACCACCTCAAAGCTAAGAAATTTTATAAACGGGCACACAGTTTTCACAGAAATGAACGAATTTAATTGAATTGCACATAGATTTTGGAACTAATCGTGGAGATTATGGAAGCATAATCCGTAATTGAAGTAACCCAGATGGAGAATTGGGATGACTTACTCGGATTATGATCGAGCTCTCTGGTTTTTTTGAGAAGCGGATTTTCTGAGAATCGCGTTTGTCCTAAATATCAGGTGAAAATGTATATGCCGTAAGAAGGTAAAATGATTTGGACGTTGAAGTATTTATATAGGCAACGGGAGCGTAGGATAAGAGGCGGCGCATTCTAGTGTCTGTGATTGGGAAATATGCTAAAATTAACGGCAGTGGGTAGTTGACCGCCTGTTACGTATGTGCTGGCGTATCGCCATAGGGTTATTGAGAAGAGAAAGTTCATCAGTTGCTAGTACAATGCAACCATGTTGACTTAACACATTTCCTAGATTTTCTTTCTATACTTTTCTTTCGTTTTGATCAATTTTTCGAGCATTTTGTTGGGACGTAGGCGTAGCCCTTAATACTAAACCATCCATTAACTCTTATATAACGATTGAATGATTAAGTTGTCTTTTTCGGAGGATGCTAACAACCTTCTCATTTGAACCTTCTCATTTTACTTTTTTAACTTGTCTCTCTTTCTCATCTTGTAATATTGTACGATAATCTGAACTATCTATTTTCTAGGCGAGCCTCTAAAAATTATCTATGAAAAAACATAACTAAATTCGAAATTGTTTAGCCATCTTTAAACCATTAATTGATCGGTTAAACAATTATTAACTTAGTTAATTTTTTGCAGCATTAACCTTTAGAAGGTAAACCGGGATGATCTGAGTGAGAAGGTTGTCATCTTCTTCTTCATGATCATCATAAAATTCGACATACAAAAAAAAAGAATGTTGGGTTGACCACTTGACACCCTTCCCCTCCTCCTTATTCGGGCTTGAGATCGGCATCGTAAGATAAACTTATACATGCAAAATAGCAAGTTTCATTCATCCCTAGTTAAGTCAAAATCTACGTGTTTCCAGGAATAGGTTTATGTAATAGGCAGATCATGCTGCGAGACAGCTTACAACGCAGCAAAATCTGCAAACACAGGACATGTACTGGAGGAAAGTACACGAACATTGTTTTCCCTAGGCATATAACCATTTTTAGTACCTGCATTACTGCAAGTCCAAAGCTACACAAGCGGAGATTCGGCTTTGAGTGTGGGGATAAATACTCTCTACTGCCTAATTAGGCTTCTCTCAGTGGCTAGTAATTAAGCGCGCTCAGTAAATGTGCCGAATGAAGATGTGGCCATTTATAAATAGAATTTATGCTGCAACATATTTTTCATTAGCCTTAATTGAATCATGAGGTTCAAGCATAATCCAACGTTAATCCATGAGAACAAATATGTTTTACTGTAATTGTTACAAGATTGAATCGGAGTGTGCTTAACTCGAAATCAGCACGCCAAGTTTATTATGCAATTAAGGTTTTATTCATTCTTCTTCTACGACAGCAACTTCTTGGTTTTTTATAGACAAGTCATGCCTGGAAAATATGAAAATTGGTGATAGTCAATTCATTGTAATTACTTGCCACTCAAAATAAGACAGACACGAGAGCAGTTAATTGCGCTATAACGATTAATTTGGAATGCTAATAATAATTTTTCAATATGAGGGTACATGAACATACTGGATTTTACGCGAAAGTTGATACATGGCAGTTACAGACAAGGCGAAATTGACACTCACAAAATTCCAGTTCTTCTGCAATACCAAAATGGACTACCATGAGAAGGTGAAAATCTATCTCAAACTTATTTGCTGTAATTAATTAATAACTTGAGGTTTAGAATCACTTACTGGTATAATTACTGTGCCGTATCTTGTCCATATTAGTCCACTGCATGCAAGGACTGGAGATCATCAAATGTGGACGCCAAAAGTTTCTATCAGTAATCAATTAATGAAATAATCACCAACCAGTAAGTTAACTTTTCGGCAAAACTGACAATACAGAGATATATTCCTTTCTTCTTATATCGCTCAACACTCTCATTACGTGACAGTGATTAAGTCATGTGATGAGATATATAAAAAAATAAAGAATATATCTCTGACTGTATGTTAGAATCCGGGAAGACGGAGGCCATCAAACAAATTAGGGAGTCATGGCCAACCTGATTGCTGAGGATAGGATAGTTTCTCTGGTGGTGTTGCTGAGTCAAGAATATTTGCAATGGTTAGACCCCATTTAAATGTTGGGGCCCAGAAATGAATTGTAAAATTAGAACAAATAGCAAACCTTTTAATATATGAGAAAATGGTATATCAGGTACCAAGGTATAGTGTTAATTGAGTTTTTAATTTTTTATGAAACGAAATAACTTCATCATCAGATAAACTTCAACTTTACATCGAAGTTAGGTACCGGACAAAAATTGAAAACATACCAAGTTAAATAAGACAACACATCCACAAGCTCAAAAAAGCAAAATTAGAGCGGGCAAACGCCACACAAACAACTAAACAGCCTACATTACCATCAAATCATTGAGTTTCATCCTCAAAATTATCAGTAAAAGGCTTAATGATGTCATAATACTCTGAAGGCAGATATTTGCTCAATTTTCAGTAAAATTTTAGTTTTCATCTAAGAAATCAATAATCTCGATAATATGTTGTTTAATCTCGATAACTTTGATGCTAATCAAGAACAACCTATCGGATTAAGATTAACTCTACCAACAATATTCGATTGAGAAGTTGAGAACAATATAAGTAAATAACCAACAGAAAATTAACATGTATAAACTTATGGAGTAAGTAAACAAACTCGTTTTGGGGCCAGCTGGGTGGTTCCAAAATGCTTGCAGCTTGGAATTTGCCATGAAATGATTCTCGGATCCCTTCTGGAGATCTGATTGAATATACAGCAGAACTGAGGAAGAAGAAGATAAGAACTTACATGTGAAATCATTATATAGTGGTCCTTCCAATAATATGGGGTTGAATTCAAATAAAGTGACTGTATAAATATATAAGCAAAGGCATTTTGTGCAAGAAAAAGAAATCTAAGCAAAGGTATTCCACAAAAAATATATTTTAAAGGATAATGCTAGAAAAATCATCTGTTTAAAGCATATTTTGTAAATCATATGATATGGTTATTGATTACTGAATTATTACTTAAATGTTGATTAACGTTTTTTCTTATAGGTGATACTTTAAATAGTTATATATGTGGTCTAAAAAGTTAGTTTTTCGTATTATATTATTCTAAAGAGAATAAAATAAAACATAAAAATAAAATGCAGCCTCAATTTTATTGGCCACAACTTTTATACACTTGTATATCCACTGTCAACTACTTTGAGTGACCATCCTTTTTAATTAAAAAAAAAAAAATAGCCATAAGTCTTCATTTTTGGGTTTATAAATTGTTCCTTTTTCATGATCCAGTGGCTAGTAATACTCTCTACCGCGTGTGGGGATAAATACTCTCTACCGCGTAATTAGGCTTTTCTCAGTGGCTAGTAAGCATGCTAAGTAAATGTGTCGAATGAAGATGTTGCTATTTATAAACAGAATTTATGCTACAATATATTTTTCATTAGCCTTAATTGAACCATGAGGTTCAAACATAATCCAACGTTAATCCATGAGAACGAATATGTTTTACTGTAATTGTTACAGGATTGAATCGGAGTGTGCTTAACTCGAAATCAGCACGCCAAGTTTACAATGCAGCAAGTGGAATTGAGGTTTTATTCATTCTTCTTCTGCAGCAACTTCATGGTTTTTGATAGACAAGTCATGCCTAGAAAATATGAAAATTGGTGATGGTCAGTTCATTGTAATTATTTGCCACTCAAAATAAGACAGATACGAAGCAATTCATTGCGCTATAACGATTTTGGAGTACTAATAACAATTTTTCAGTACGAGGGTACATGACAACATACTGAATTTTACGCGAAAGTTGATACATGGCGGTTACAGACATAGCGAAATTGACACTCACAAGATTCCAATTCTTCTGCAATACCAAAATGGACAACCATGAGAAGGTGAAAACCTATCTCAAACTTATACAGTAAATTATTTGCTGTAATTAATTAATAACTTGAGATTTAGAATCACTTACTGGTATAATTACTGTGCCGTATCTTGCCCATATTAGTCCACTGCATGCAAGGACTGAAGATCATCAAATGTGGACACCAAAATCAGTAATCAAATAATGAAATAATCACCAACCAGTAAGTAAACTTTTTGGCAAAACTGACAAGATGGAGATATATCCCTTTCTTCTTATATCGCTCAACACTCTCATTACGTGACAATGGTTAAGTTATGTGATGAGATATATAAAACAAACAAAGAATATATCTCCGACTATATGTTAGAATCAGGGAAGACGGAGGCCATCAAACAAATTAGGGAGTCATGGCCAACCTGATTGCTGAGGATAGGATAGTTTCTCTGGTGGTGTTGCTGAGTCAAGAATATTTGCAATGGTTAGACCCCATTTAAATGTTGGGGCCCAGAAATGAACTGTAAAATTAGAACAAATAGCAACCCTTTTAATATATGAGAAAATGGTATATCAGGTACCAAGTTATAGTGTTAATTGAGTTTTTAATTTTTTTTATGAAACGAAATAACTTCATCATCAGATAAACTTCAACTTTACATCGAAGTTAGGTACTGGACAAAAATTGAAAACATACCAAGTTAAATAAGTCAACACATCCACAAGCTCAAAAAAGCAAAATTAGAGCGGGCAAACACCACACAAACAACTAAACAGCCTACGTCACCATCAAATCATTGAGTTTCATCTTCAAAATTATCAGTAAAAGGCTTAATGATGTCATAAAATTTTGAAGGCAGATATTTGCTCAATTTTCAGTAAAATTTTAGTTTACATCTAAGAAATCAATAATCTCGATAATATGTTGTTTAATCTCAATAACTTTGATGCTACTCAAGAACAACCAATCGGATTAAGATTAACTCTACCAACAATATTCGATTGAGAAGTTGAGAACAATATAAGTAAATAACCAACAGAAAATTAACATGTATAAACTTATGGAGTAAGTAAACAAACTCGTTTTGGGGCCAGCTGGGTGGTTCCAAAATGCTTGCAGCTTGGAATTTGCCATGAAATGGTACTCAGATCCCTTCTGGAGATCTGATTGAACATACAGCATAACTGAGGAAGAAGAAGATAAGAACTTATATATAAAATCATTATTATAGTGGTCCTTCCAATAATTTGGGGTTGAATTCAATGAAAGTGACTGTATAAATATATAAGCAAAGCATCTTTTGCAAGAAAAATAAATCTAAGCAAAGGTATTCGACAACAATAATATTTTAAAGGATAATGCTAGAAAAATCATATGTTTAAAACATATTTTGTAAATCATATGATATAGTTGTTGATTACTGAATTATTACTTAGGTGTTGATTACCGTTTTTTTATAGGCGACACTTCATACAATTATATATGTGATCTAAAGAGTTGGTCTACCATATTGTTTTATTTTAAAGTAAGAGAATAGAATAAAACGCAGCCTCAATACTATTGGCCACAGCTTTTAAACATTTGCATAGGCCATTTGCGAACAATGCATAAAGACCCTTTCAACTACTTTACATGACCATCCTTTTTATTTCAAAAATATAGCTATTAGTTTTCATTTTTGGTTTATAAATTGTTCTTCTTTCATGAATCAGTTAGTGCCATGCGGTTCTGCAAGTCTCCAGTATAGAGGAGGGGAGATTTAAGCTTGACTTTGAGTGTGGGGTAAACGCTCTCTACCGCTAATGTTACATGACCCCAGTATTTCAGCCTCTTCCGAAGGCATATAAATGCCGGGGGAAAAGTTCTACAAGTACCACATTTGTTGACCGTCATCCATTTGAGTATCACTTTCTTTTGTCAACACAAATTGACATATTGCAGATTGAAATTTTGAAAACAGCAAATGAGGCTGCATTATTCATTGGAGATATGATATGTAACACAAAAATGGGTTGTTTAACAGCAAGAACATATGATCACTTTGATCATCTGTAACATCGAGAAACATGCCAACTTGTCTAGATATGCACCAAAAATCTTCATCTTCCAAGGAACAAAATCAAGGATAATCCAGAAGAGTCTGACTCCGACCATTGCGGCATTGTTGTTTAGGCTGACATCCCCTTTGATATGAATTTACCATCTGTCTGTAGCAGTTTTCCGGATGCTAGCTTGAAGCTGCATCCAGGCATGCCATCTCTTAAAGTAACTCCATAGCCAATAATCCTCATGGCATCTACTTCTACTTCAACAAAAATTGCTGAGATGAGGAGAGTGCCAGGGGAAAAAACAGTCATTGCCTTGGACACATTCATTTTTGCAATTGCATAGGGTGAGTTTTCTGGAATTTTTATAGGGAGAGAACTGCGCGTGTGCAAAAATATGGTGGAAGGAATTGATTGATCTTAATTTTATTCTAATTACCTGTGATTAAGCTGATTCATTGATTAGGCTTGTAATTACTTTGATTGCTGCACTAAGAGAGAACTTTTTTGTAGGGATTGATAATTGAAATCAATCACTAATATGTGAATTAACTTACACACTGAGAGAGTAAAAAAGGTTATCGTTAGTTATTTGTACCATATTTACTGACAATATTAGTGAACGTGTCTTTGTTTGACATGAGATCTACGTATACAAATGACTCTCATCTCTATTACACAAGTGAAAGGTGAGTTTAAATGGGAAATGTAATTCAAATAGTATGACTCGATCTAATGAGAAATAACTTGCACCTCTAGACCAAGTATACATATGTGATCAGGAGCTACTTCATCGTGAGTTGAAGAATGACTTAACCAACAAGCGACCAAGAAAGAAATTTTTTACGACAATGGACTCATCTCAAATTTGTTCATAGCTAAAATTAATTAAAACCAGCTCCTGAACAAGAAAAGAAAAACGCACTGCTAAAGCAAGAAATATACGAAAGAAATGAACCAAATGCGAAAAAGATAACCCTGCAGAGCACTGCTGTAACCCTAGCTAGCTAGCTAGATTATATCAGTGTCCCATTACAATGACATGACTCGATTCATTGTCTTCAGTGTCATCTGTGTCTGGTACTTCGTCTGCACCTGGCTCAACTTCGCCGGTTCTGGCCGAAAAAGTCACTGCAACCTTGTTCACAATCTTGTATGTGTCGTCCACATCATCATCCCCGACTGCATCAGTCTCATCCTCCCGGCATTGGTCCCCATTATTCGGGTCACTGTGGCAGTCGCCATGGTTCTCATGAGCCTCAGCCACCTTGACCAAGAACACACCGGCCAAGAGCGTCCCTAGGCAAAGCAAAAGCAGTCTTCTTGATACAGCCATTATAGTGACGAAACGGGATCTTTCGAGCTTTTTTCGCAAGAGATTGCGCGTGGAAAATTCAAATTTAGGGTTTGTGTGGAGTTTGATAGCGTGAAGTGTGATTGAAAGGAGTTGTGGGGATTTTAAAGTGAGTGTTGTTTGTTGATCATGAGTCAATATTAGGAAAAAAGGAATGTAAATAATAGGAGTCCTTTTTAAGTAGGTTTGTATTAAAGCTTTTGTTTCCTTGTGGAACGTAGATTGTACATGTATATATTTCAGAATAAGTAATACAAGAAATATTCCGGTAAAAGTTCTATTTGGTATCAGAGCAAAAAACCCTAGTTTTCTTTTCCGCTGTGCTTGGTTGACCTAATTTCTGCAAATCTTCTGCAGAAAAAACAGTGTTGCCGTGTGGGTGTGGTACTGCTGTGTATTGCTGTGCTGCTGTGTATTGTTGCCGTGTGTGTGCAGTCTGCTTCTGTCTATTGTTGTGCCTTGCTGCTGCCGTGCCTTACTGCTGTGCAGTCTGCTTCTGTCTATTGCTGTGCCTTGCTGCTGCCGTGCCTTGCTGCTGTGCAGTCTGCTGCTGTACTTGTCTACTGCTTGTCTGTTCTACGGTATTGGTGTGTTCTCTGCACAGTTTTGTCTGTGTGGTGTGGTTGCGTGTACGTATATCGTGTTGTTTTTTTTTGGGTTGATTTGGTGATTTGGTGAGCAAAACCGAATGGACTCAGGAGGCAGTGGCGTGATGCGGTTAGAGGGCAGTAACTCAACCAATAATCAAGTCGTGAATCCTATCGTTATTCAGAGTGATGCGTCTGCTGTACCCAATACCGTGAAGTTAAATGGATCAAATTATCCTCTTTGGCCCAAGGTTTTGGAGATGCACATCGCTGGACGTGGTAGGAAGGGCTTTGTGACTGGGAGTATCAAGGAGCCGGCTGAGGCTAGTGCTGAGTATGAGACGTGGGAGACAGGGAATGCAATAGTAAAAGGGTGGTTGATCAACTCCATGGAACCTACTATTATGGGTTTTTTCATTCACCTACGTACTGCTAAAGAAGTGTGGGAAGAGGTAGCTCGGACCTACTATGATGGGTCAGATATTTCTCAGATTTATGAATTAAAGGTTAAATCGTTCAGACTCCGTCAAGAGGGTCGGCCAGTTGGTGTGTATTATACTGATCTCAAGTCCGTTTGGCAGGAGTTAGATCAACGGAGATCAATCCGGATGGTATGTGCTGTGGATCTCAAGACGCTTCGAGAAGAAGTTCAGATTGATCGTGTGTACGCTTTTTTGGCGGGATTGGATGATGTGTTTGATAAAGTGCGTAGTGATATTTTACGTACTCAACCTTTACCTTCTGTTGAGGAGGTGTTTTTTGTTGTTCGACGTGAAGCTCAACGACATGCTACCATGATGGGTGGAAGTAACAATCAAGGAGGGTTGCCGTCCATGGCAATGATCTCTCGGCCGGCTGGTATAAATCGTTCTAGTAATTCTTCTAATCAATCTTTAAATTCTCGTCCCTTCAACCGAGAAAATAAAGATGATTTGAAGTGTAATTTCTGTGGACAAACTCGTCATACTAAGGATACATGCTTTACTAAGCATGGAGTGCCTGATTGGTTCCCAGAGTTAAAGAAAAAATTGCGTGCCAAGGAGTGTGGAGCAGCCGGGTCCAGTGGAGGCCGTGCCTCCCTTGCTACGGCTACACCCACTGTTCAGGAAGCCGTGCCTAGCCCCGGTGACTCTGGTCAGAATTTGTTAACTCGTACTCAGGGTGCCTCGTCGTCCGACACAGGTACCATGGGACATGTTCTCTTAGCCTCCGAGAAACAGCACCATACAGGTTGGATTCTAGACTCTGGGGCAACGGATCATATGACATATGATAAAAATATGTTTCAATACATGACTACATCTCACAGGAAAAATATATCCACTGCCAATGGTACTTTGGCACCCGTGTGTGGTGTCGGCACTGTGCATCTCACCCCGTCACTTCCCTTACATCATTGCTTGCTTGTTCCGTCTTTATCCCATCACCTATTATCCATACCACAGGTTACTGAACAATTGGATTGTGTTGTTCTAATGTATCCGTCTTTTTGTCTACTCCAGGATATTCAGACCAAGGAGATAATTGGGCGTGGCACTAAGAGAGAGGGGTTGTACTACGTGGACGACGTCGTCTCTGGAAGAGCAAATGCAGTTCGCGCGTCCCGGTCTAGTAATTTACAAGCAGTGTGGTTATTGCATCGTCGGTTAGGCCATGCATCTTTTGGGTATTTAAGGCATATGTTACCTAGTTTATTTAGTGGAATAAATGAATCAGACTTACATTGTGAAGTATGTATTCTTGCTAAAAGCCATCGTGCTTCTTTTCCGCCTAGTATGAATAAAAGAGCTTTACCGTTTGAACTTGTGCACTCTGATGTTTGGAGACCATCTCCGGTTGTTACTTCTTCTGGGATTAAGTGGTTTGTTACGTTTGTTGATGATTGCACTCGTATGACGTGGCTATATGTGTTACAAAATAAGAGTGATGTTGGTATGGTATTTCGGAATTTTTCTCAAATGCTTCGGACCCAATACTTCTCTGTGATTAAAGTTCTTCGTTCTGATAATGGTGGTGAATATATTAATCGTGAGTTGTCAGAGTTTCTTGGTGATCAAGGCATTCTCCATGAAACAACTTGCCCCTATACTCCACAGCAAAACGGGGTGGCTGAACGGAAAAATCGCCATATCTTAGAAACGGCACGTGCACTACTTCTGGTAGCTTCTGTTCCTAAGGTTTTTTGGCCTGAAGCTGTTACTTATGCCGTCTACGTGATTAATCGTATGCCCTCTCGGGTGGTTCATTTTCAAACTCCGTTTCAAGTCCTCACTCAACATGTTCCTGTGGTGTCTTCTCATACTCTCCAACCCCGGGTCTTTGGGTGTGTGGCGTACGTGCATATTCAGAAAATTCATCGCACTAAGTTGGATCCGTGTGCACTTCGCTGTGTGTTTGTTGGTTTCTCCTCTCACCAAAAAGGCTATAAATGTTATCACCCTGCGACTCGTCATATGTATGTTACCATGGATGTGACCTTCTCTGAATCAGAGTATTTTTATGCTCCCGTATCTTCATCTTCAGATCCCCAGGGGGAGAGCTCTAGTGATGATCTGAAATGGTTGGACTTGGAAGGAATCCCTGTGGTTGATGCCGTGCATAATGGGGCAGTGATTATACATGCCGAGAATGATAAATCTGCAATTGTTGCCGAGAGCAGCATGCAGTCAGGACCGGTTCTAGATGAGAGTGATCCTGAGAGTGATAAATCTCCAACAGTCACCGAGAGCAGCATGCAATCAGGACAGGTTGTTGACGAGACTACTAATGTACCCCCCTCTCTCTCTAGCTCCACAGTGCTGCCCAATGAATCTTCTCTGGATATACCTGAGGTAAGTATTGTGGATGATTATGTAACTAATACAAGTAATGATGTAAATACATATAAGCTGCCACCGAGACAAAATCGGGGTGTGCCTCCTAACAGGTTTTCTCCGGAAGGCAAAGTGAAGTATCCAATAGCCAACTATGTCTCATGCAATGGTCTTGCACCAGAGCGCAAGACTTTGGTGGACAATATGGAGGCTACTCGAGTACCAACCCGTGTGGAGGAGGCTCTAAAGGATCAAAAATGGGCAAACGCAATGGATGAAGAAATGTTGGCGCTACAGAAGAATAATACCTGGGAGGTGACGTGTTTACCAGAGGGAAAAAAAACAGTTGGCTGTCGTTGGGTGTTCACTGTCAAATACAAAGCCAATGGATCAATCGACAGGTACAAAGCAAGGTTGGTAGCTAAAGGATACACCCAAACATATGGTGTAGATTATCAAGAAACGTTCTCTCCGGTTGCCAAGATGAATACGGTACGAGTTCTGATATCTTTAGCTGCTAATATGAACTGGCCATTAAAACAGTTTGATGTGAAAAATGCCTTTCTTCATGGGAACTTGGAGGAAGAAGTATATATGGATTTTCCTCCTGGGTACAGTGCTGGTAGAAGTACCGAAGTATGTCGGTTGCGTAAGTCTCTTTATGGGCTTAAGCAATCGCCTCGTGCATGGTTTGATAGGTTTACTCAAGTTATGAAAAAGATTGGGTATTACCAAAGTCATTCTGATCATACATTGTTTGTCAAACGGAGACAGGAAAAAGTGACGGCCTTAATCATCTATGTAGATGACATGATTATTACTGGGGATGATTGTGATGAGATTTCAAGGCTGCAGAGAAATCTTGCGGCTGAGTTTGAAATGAAGAACCTAGGGGATTTGAAGTATTTTCTTGGAGTCGAAGTTGCTCGATCGTCGAAAGGTATTTTCTTGTCACAACGTAAGTATGTTTTGGATTTGTTAAAAGAAACTGGTATGCTGGGATGTAAGCCAGTTGATACTCCTATTGTTGAAAAACATCATCTATGTTTGGATCCGAATCAGAAATCGGTTGATAAGGGGAGATATCAGAGACTTGTAGGGAGACTAATTTATTTGGCTCATACACGACCAGATATTGCCTATGCAGTAAGTGTAGTAAGTCAATTTATGCATTCACCGAGTGAAGATCATATGACTGCTGTTATGCGTATCTTAGCTTATTTAAAGTCTGCACTTGGAAAAGGAGTTCTCTATCGGAAGCATGGACATTTAAGGATTGAGGGGTTCACGGATGCTGATTGGGCAAGAAGTGTAGTTGACAGACGGTCTACTTCGGGATATTTTACTTTTGTAGGAGGCAATTTAGTCACATGGAGAAGTAAAAAACAGAAGGTAGTATCAAGATCCTCAGCTGAAGCCGAGTTTCGAGGGATGGCTCACGGCATTTGTGAGCTTCTCTGGCTTCGAAAACTTCTTGAGGGGCTTGGGTTCAAGCCAAAGGAGACCATGAGACTATACTGTGATAATAAGTCAGCGAGAGATATAGCTGATAATCCGGTACAGCATGATAGAACAAAACATGTGGAAGTTGATCGACATTTTATTAAAGAGAAACTTGAAAGGAAGATTGTATCGATCTCGTTTGTGAGTTCAGATGAGCAACTTGCAGATGTTCTAACTCATGCAGTATGTAGTCGAGAGTTTGATGACTCACTTGTCAAGTTGGGCATGTGTGATATCTATGCACCAACTTGAGGGGGAGTGATGATCATGAGTCAATATTAGGAAAAAAGGAATGTAAATAATAGGAGTCCTTTTTAAGTAGGTTTGTATTAAAGCTTTTGTTTCCTTGTGGAACGTAGATTGTACATGTATATATTTCAGAATAAGTAATACAAGAAATATTCCGGTAAAAGTTCTATTTTGTTTACTATAATAAGAAGTGGGTTTTGTTTGTGGCCTTGAGGAGTTTGTAAACGTGCTAAGTAAATGTGCCGAATGAAGATGCCGCTATTTATAAACAGAATTTATGCTACAATATATTTTTCATTAGCCTTAATTGAAACATGAGGTTCAAGCATAATCCAAAGTTAATCCATGAGAACGAATATGCTTTACTGTAATTGTTACAAGATTGAATCGGAGTGTGCTTAACTTGAAATCAGCACGCCAAGTTTACTATGCAGCAAGTGGAATTGAGGTGTTATTCATTCTTCTTCTGCAGCAACTTCTTGGTTTTTGATAGACAAGTCATGCCTGGAAAATATGAAAATTGGTGATGGTCAATTCATTGTAATTACTTGCCACTCAAAATAAGACAGATACGAGAGCAGTTAATTGTGCTAGAACGATTTTGGAATGCTAATAATAATTTTCCAATACAAGGGTACATGACAACATACTGAATTTTACGGGAAAGTTGATACATGGCGGTTACAGACATAGCGAAATTGACACTCACAAGATTCCAGTTCTTCTGCAATACCAAAATGGACAACCATGAGAAGGTGAAAATCTATCTCAAACTTATACAGTAAATTATTTGCTGTAATTAATTAATAATTTGAGGTTTAGAATCACTGACTGGTATAATTACTGTGCTGTATCTTGCCCATATTAGTCCACTGCATGCAAGGACTGGAGATCATCGAATGTGGACGCCAAAAGTTTCTATCAGTAATCAATTAATGAAATAATCATCAACAAGTAAGTAAACTTTTCAGCAAAACTGACAAGACGGAGATACATCCCTTTCTTCTTATATCTCTAAACACTCTCATTACGTGACAATGGTTAAGTTATGTGATGAGATATATAAAAAAAACAGAAAATATATCTCCGACTGTATGTTAGAATCCGGGAAGACGGAGGCCATCAAACAAATTAGGGAGTCATAGCCAACCTGATTGTTGAGGATAGGATAGTTTCTCTGGTGGTGTTGCTGAGTCAAGAATATTTGCAATGGTTAGACCCCATTTAAATGTTGGGGCCCAGAAATGAACTGTAAAATTAGAACAATAGAAAACCTTTTAATATATGAGAAAATGGTATATCACGTACCAAGTTATAGTGTTAATTGAGTTTTTAATTTTTTATGAAACAAAATAACTTCATCATCAGATAAACTTCAACTTTACATCGAAGTTAGGTACTAGACAAAAATTAAAAACATACCAAGTTAAATAAGACAACACATCCGCAAGCTCAAAAAAAAGCAAAACTAGAGCGGGCAAACGCCACATAAACAACTAAACAGCCTACGTCACCATCAAATCATTGAGTTTCATCTTCAAAATTATCAGTAAAAGGTTTAATGATGTCATAAAATTCTGAAGGCAGATATTTGCTCAATTTTCAGTAGAATTTTAGTTTTCATCAAAGAAATCAGTAATCTCGATTATATGTTGTTTAATCTCAATAACGTTGATGCTAATCAAGAACAACCTGTCGGATTAAGATTAACTCTACCAACAATTCTATTGAGAAGTTGAGAACAATATAAGTAAATAACCAACAGAAAATTAACATGTATAAACTTGTGGAGTAAGTAAACAAACTCGTTTTGGGGCCAGCTGGGTGGTTCCAAAATGCTTGCAGCTTGGAATTTGCCATGAAATGATTCTCGGATCCCTTCGGGAGATCTGATTGAATATACAGCATAACTGAGGAAGAAGAAGATAAAAGCTTATATATAAAATCATTATCATAGTGGTCCTTCCAATAATTTGGGGTTGAATTCAAAGAAAGTGACTGTATAAATAAATATATAAGCAAAGCATCTTGTGCAATAAAAATAAATCTAAGCAAAGGTATTCGACAAAAAAGATATTTTAAAGGATAATGCTAGAAAAATAATATGTTTAAATCATATTTTGTAAATCATATGATATGATTGTTGATTACTGGATTATTACTTAAATGTTGATTAACGTTTTTTCTTATAGGTGACACTTCATACATTTATATATGTGATCTAAAAAGTTAGTATACCGTATTGTTTTATTTTAAAGTAAGAGAATAAAATAAAACGCAGCCTCAATACTATTCGCCACAACTTTTAAACATTTGCATATCCATCTGTGAACAATGCATAAGGACCCTTTCAACTACTTTACGTGACCATCCTTTTTATTTCAAAAATGTAGCTATTAGTCTTCATTTTTGGTTTATACATTGTTCTTTTTTCATGATTCAGTTAGTGCCATGCGGTTCTACAAGTCTGCAGTATAGAGGAGGTGAGATTTAAGCTTGACTTTGAGTGTGGGTAAACGCTTTCTACCACTAAAGTTACAAGATCCGAGTATTTCAGCCTCTTCCGAAGGCATATAAATGCCCGGGGAAAAGTTCTACAAGTACCACATTTGTTGACCGTCATCCATTAGAGTATCACTTTCTTTTGTCAACACAAATTGAAATATTGCAGATTAAAATTTTGAAAACTAGAAGCAAATGAGCATGCATTATTAGTTGGAGATATGATATGTAACACAAAAATGGGTTATTTAACAGCAAGAACATATGATCACTTTGATCATCTGTAACATCGAGAAACATGTCAACTTGTCTAGATATGCACCAAAAATCTTCATCTTCCAAGGAACAAAATCAAGGATAATCCAGAAGAGCCTGACTCCGACCATTGCGGCAGGCTCACATCCCCTTCGATATGAATTTACCATCTGTCTGTAGTAGTTTTCCGGATGCTTGAAGCTTCACCCAGGCATGCCATCTCTTAAAGTAACTCCATAGCCAATAATCCTCATGGCATCTACTTCTACTTCAACAAAAATTGCAGAGATGAGGAGAGTGCCAAGGGAAAAAACAGTCATTGCCTTGGACACATTCATTTTTGCAATTGCATAGGGTGAGTTTTCTGGAATTTTTATAGGGAGAGAACTGCGCATGTGCAAAAATATGGTGGAAGGAATTGATTGATCTTAATTTTATTCTAATTACCTGTAATTAATCTGATTAATTGATTAGGCTTGTAATTACTTTGATTTCTGCACTAAGAGAGAACTTTTTCGTACGGATTGATAAGTGAAATCAATCACTAATATGTGAATTAACTTACACACTGAGAGAGTAAAAAAGGTTATCGTTAGTTATTTGTACCATATTTACTGACAATATTAGTGACCGTGTCTCTGTTTGAGATGAGACCCACATATACAAATGAGTCTCATCTCTATTACACAAGTGACGGGTGAGATTAAATGGGAAATGTAATTCAAATAGCGTGACTCGATATAACGAGAAATAACTTGCACCTCTAGACCAAGTATACATACGTGATCACAAGAATTGGAGCTACTTCATCGTGAGTTGAAGAATGACTTAACCAACAAGCGACCAAGAAAGAAATTTTTAATGACAATGGACTCATCTCAAATTTGTTCATAGCTAAAATTAATTAAAACCAGCTCTTGAACAAGAAAGGAAAACGCACTACTAAAACAAGAAATATACGAAAGAAATGAAACAAATGCGAAAAAGATAACCCTGCATAGCACTGCTGTAACCCTAGCTAGCTAGCTAGCTAGATTATATCAGTGTCCCATTACAATGACATGACTCGATTCATTGTCTTCAGTGTCATCTGCGTCTGGTGCTTCGTCTGCACCTGGCTCAACTTCGCCGGTTCTGGCCGAAAAAGTCACTGCAACCTTGTTCACAATCTTGTATGTGTCATCCACATCATCATCCCCGACTGCATCGGTCTCATCCTCCCGGCATTGGTCCCCATTATTCGGGTCACTGTGGCAGTCGCCATGGTTCTCATGAGCCTCAGCCACCTTGACCAAGAACACACCGGCCAAGAGCGTCCCTAGGCAAAGCAAAAGCAGTCTTCTTGATACAGCCATTATAGTGACAAAACGGGATCTTTCGAGCTTTTTCGCAAGAGATTGCGCGTGGAAAATTCGGATTTAGGGTTTGTGTGGAGTTTGATAGCGTGAAGTGTGATTGAAAGGAGTTGTGGGGATTTTAAAGTGAGTGTTGTTTACTATAATAAGAAGTGAGTTTTTTTTGTGGCCTTGAGGAGTTTGTAAGGAGTTGAGCTAGTCTTATGGCTTTGATGTGGAAGAATGCCCTATATGTCAGCCTTGTTTTTTGAATCAGTGTTACCATTGTCTTAGATTTTGTGTGTTCTTAGGTGTGATTTGGTCCAAATTCGTTATCTTAACAAATCAAACCGAACTCCAAATTAATCGGGTTGATGATAATTCGATTCGACTTAAAATTGCGTACATGTCTGAGGACTTCTAAGTTTTTGTATGAACTAGAAATATACCTGTTTATTTACTTGTACAAGTTCAAGCAAGCAAAGTAATTAGAGCTTATGTTTACGACATTTTTCGAACATAGGTCAATATTATCCATGTCCGATCTGTTTAGAAACAACGATTGTCAAAAGAAAAACCAATCAACATAGGGTTACTTCTTAAATTTGCAATTTTGGTGTTACATTTTCAGTTTTAATACACGTTCAATTGAGTGAAGAACTAAAGCGAAACTCTCCGCCTTCATTTCGAATCAAGTTAAAGGATTCATCGGTGAGATACAAACATTTGGATAACATTCTGTGCATAAATAATGACATCCCACAGATAACAATTATGGCTTTGCTTGGTGCAGTATTGCAGTTGCTGCTATCATACTTGGTGTGTTATGGGGAAACCTCCCCCCTTGATGCTGCTCTAACAACTCATCTGAATTTCTGGCCGGAGCGCAAAGAAGTCTGATAACCTTACCAGCGGCAACAATCTGCTTTTCTCGGAGGCCATCGTCATGTATCAAATCCCTGCGGTGGATCAGATATACTTGATTTATGTGCGAACTAGGGAAATATCAGGCTTTGTACTTATAACATCCAGTATTTCAGTAAGTACGCTAAAAATTGAAGAGATCATGCTTAAATGAAACTTACAAGATCAATGAGGCTAGGTTTGTCGGAGTGCACGCTTGAAAGAGAGCTTCAGGTATAATAGGTGAATCCATGAGAATATTTGGGAGAGAGATGTAAGGTATCTTGGCTTTATAACGAATAATCCACTCAGTTAGGAAATGAGCTCGATAAGCGACTACACATGGTAACCGTGCAAGCTGCATCTCCAAGGCAACCGTTCCAGAAGCACATAATGCAACAATACTTGCCTGCAAGTTTAAGGAACAAGTTTGAGCAAGAACAGATATATTCAAATATGCTCAGATATGAACATTCGAAAACTTGGTTTCAGATATGCTCGGATTCATGCTCTGGTAGATGGTGATGTTAAGTGCATCACAGCTATCAAACGAGGAGACAAATTTCACTGTGTAGGAGGTAAAAGGATACACAAGCAAATACAATTTATAGCATCCACAGTACTCTTTTAGGTTTTTTTCACTCACACTGAATGCATCATATTTTTGGTGCAGGGATCCTCCTGGAATCAATATAGTGGGCACAGGCCACTTGTTAGTGATTCCAGCAACATAGTTCTTCACATGCTGATTTGGAGCGACATGGATGACTGTTACTAACTCAGGAAGTGACACTTTTAATAATCCCATAGCGTTTGCGAAGATACAAAGCATTCTGGTGACCTCTTGTAATCTGCTTCCAGGAAGCAAGGAAATGACTTTGGCTCCTTTGCAAAATAAAAATCACAGAATATTAATGAACGTTCCAATTTTGATAGAGAAAGAAACGTGCACACACACAAAAAGGAGCTCCTTGGCAATGATATGGAGCTTGGAATAAATTTATTTAAAAAAGGAGAAGAAAGGGGAAGAAATAATCAATTGATGGAGCAAGAAGATTTCAGAAACGGTTTCATTGTGGAACCTCGATTCTTAGGCCACTAACAGAATTATTCTTAGGTACTGCCAAGGATAATCAAATAAATATTACAAATGAAGATTAAATTTCACCTGCTGGTATTGCATGTCTCCTTCGGAAATCTTCACAGTTTCCTTCTATCTTCCATTCATGGGGTGAAGTGTCCTTCTAGAAACAAAATTGTGTATTAGTACTTGACACTTAAAAACAAAAGTCGATTTTAAAAGCATCAAATGGTTCTGAACTATGTTTGTATTGTTTTCTACTGTTTAAAAGAACGAACGCGAAGCTAAAGATCCAAGAAATCTTAAGTATGATCTGTAATGAAAACTATCAAGTACATCTATTCCAAAAGGGAGAAGAAAAAAATCATACTGATTTCAGCTCCAAAACATCCTCCAAAATGGGGTGGCCCACAAAGGTTGCAGCCAGTCCATTTGATCTGCAAACTTCTTCTTCATTTGGAAGTATACACAAGACATGATCCACAAATCCAGCCAGGCCTCGGAGTCTTGCTTCACCCCCTTTCCAAGCCCAGAATGATGGTGCTACATAGTGGAAGTGTACTGGAGCATTGAATCGTTGCTGATTGTATCTAGCTGCAAAAAGCATGTTCCCATTTTCCAACACCATATGTATCACTAAAGTCTGATTATAACACCAAGAAGGTGGTGCATATTACCCCGTAACTGTTTTAAGAGGCGGAAAGAGAAACCCTTTGAATCCACTGTCACAACAACATGAGGTTGAAACAGAAGAACAGCCTCTACTGTCTCCAGCAGCTTCACCTGGCACAATACAATAACCAAATAAGATGCCAGAATGTAAAAACATTTTTTCCCTTGTACTAAAAGATGAAACACTATTTGTCGTCGAATTTGTTCAGTAAAGTCTTATGTAGCTCATACTCACTCTGATCCTATTCAATTGAGGCAATAACTCCAATAATCCCATCACTGCAATATCCTCCATCGGAAACAGCGACTTTAATCCTTGCTTGGACATCATCAACCTAAACACATTATAGACACAAAACAAACACCTCCTGTTTATCCAATATCATTCAAACAACAAAACTTCAAAAACCACAGTTTTGTCCAAAGCGTCTAAAATGTTATCCATGTGAAGATTGTATTCTCTTAAGAAAAGCAAGACAACCCAATTACTTAAATGCACAGACAGAGGCTGCCAACATAAACCTATGTAAAAGTACTTCTGCAAAGAATTACAGTTTCCAATAAAACCGCAGGGAAAGTAATAGATTACCCTCCAACACCGGAAAAGCGGACAGGAACAGGACAGAGATTCTTCAGAGACGCCATGAGACGAGAGCCAATGGTGTCCCCAGAAACCTCTCCAGAGACTACGAAAACCCTCAGCTCCCCATCTCTAACAGCCATGTCTATCACACTTCTGCTTGAACCTGATGCATTTCTTCTGATTAGCCTTGAAAACCCCACAAAATTCTCACCATTCACATTCCATAATTTTCTGAACCACATTCCTGAAGATCTCCTGAGCATTCTGGTTTATGTACACAAGAAAATAAGTATTTTAAAAATCTTGGGCAATGAAAAAATTAGAGCTATCTCATAAATTAACATACACAATAAACCCCAAGATCAAAAATGAGTGAAAATGAAACTCATCGAATTTAAAATCCCATGTAAGTGAAAGCAGCCATTTGAACTGAAGAAAATAATTGCTTTTCTACGACATTCAATGGAAAAAAGAAAAGGAAAATGCCCAGTAAAGTGTTGGTTATGGAATTTAAACACACAGCAATTTGAAATATTGAAACAATAAATGAGAAAAACAGTTGGAAAGGAAGAACTTACAGTTGAGCAGCCGAGGCAAAGCAGTAAGAAGAAAGCAAAAGGGTTTCTTCAGAAAACTGCTGCAATTTTTGGGTGTACAGATCTTAGCTAAATTTGTGCAAGGCCCATATATTGATTTCTTTCTTCTAAAAGGCCCATATATACACACCAGAGTGACCCAATAGGCTAAAAAGAGCAAAAAATACTGTTCTAAAAATCCCCGCCTATACGTTAGATGGCTGGCCACCGTCTCGATTGATACTTAGACATTTGAAAATTAAGAAATGACGCTTAGACCTATTGAGGTGCCCACCTAGACCGTCTAGGCACCCGCCTAGGTTGCGACTCATTTAGACAAAAAATAGATAACTTTCATTTTGCATTTTATTTTTTTTCAATAAATTGTAAGAAACTTGTTGAATACTTAAATAAACAAACATTATATGCTTATTCCCTATGTTTTCATGATGTTCCAATACTTCATAATATATATATATATATATATATCTTTATATTTTGTGGTTTATGATGTAATTATATATATTTTAAGTATAAAGATATACTTATTTACACGAAATATAATAGATTTATTTAAATTTACCTAGTCCGCCTAGGTGCCCGCCTAGCATCTTGGACAACCTTGCAAAAAAGAAATTGAAGAGTCTCAGCAAAAGTTCCAACTAGTCAAAAAATTCATATCATCTTTGTCTGGTGCGCTGGTTGACTTGGTGGACTTGGCAACTTCCAACTAGTCAAAAAATTCATACTGGTATAATCTACAATAATTCTGGTTAAGCTCCGCTCATAGCAACAAAAACAGGAGAGGAAAAGTCAAGTTTGGCATCAGCTTGCAGAAAATCGGACTCTTTGAAGAGATGGATATCATTAGCAACAATAACCTCATTTCTCAGTCTGTTGTTCTGCTTCTGTTATGTTTTACCTTCAATGGAACTTCCATGGCATCTGATTCCATCTATGCAGGCCGCTCTCTT